>NW_013666888.1:299513-307615 GCF_000517525.1 Limulus polyphemus | reverse complement strand
TTAATACATTAAAAATAAAAAAAGACTCTTTAACCTGAATAATTGTAATATATGTCATATTAGTTATTCAATCGTACTACAGAAACGCATTTTAACATACTTTAGTTCAATTTCACAATACATATAAAAATTATAGATAATACGTTATCGTTGAGGGCGGGTAATCTTTATATATAAAACATTTGGTTATTTATAATGAAGAGTGACGTTTTTCATGTATGAATTTCATGTTACATTATCAATTGACCTTAAGATAATAATAATAAAGTTAAAAAATACATAATAATGGCAGTTACATAATGATATTGTGCGATGAGCAAGTGATACCTTCTTACCTGACCTCGGTTGCAGAACTTACAATAATAAGAAAATACTCTGGAAGTAGCCTCTGGTTCCTGAAACTTCTGATAAGACAGTCAGATGAAGTCAGAATATCCTCCTCCGCTGAGAGATCTTCTCCGAGTTTTCAGTATTTTTGACTTCGAACAAAATGTGATATTCTATGCAAGAATACGGGTAGAAAAACAATAGAATGAATGTGTACAAAGCTTCTGGAAACTCCAGTTGAATACCAGATAGCCAACATAATCAAGAATTTGTACTTACGTAACAAACAGTCAGGGTTGAAAGATCTGTGGCCAAAGGGACTCTGATTGGTCAGAATTTCACTCAGAAGTGTAGGTTTGAATATTGTGATGGCCCACTCGAATGTACTAACAACTGTCTTGAACAAGTGACATTTTTACATTGTTTACCTGTGGACGAGTTGATTAGGGTCAGAGGTAGTGCTAGGTGACATAGTGCTTTGCCATGGATGTATTTCAGAGCGCCACATAATCTATATTATGTAAACTGTAATACATTACAATGAATTATGTTTTAATTGCTTTAAGTAGTAGCCGTTTCTTGGGGCCAGAGTCCCAAATCATTTCAGTTGCTAGCGAGGCCCTTGGCTATGGTCTTGTACTTGACCATCCTACAGCTGTACTGTCCACCGTATTGTAGTCATGACAACAGCTAGCGAAGCTACATATAATTTCCCACGTTTCTTCCACCACTGTCTGTTTGTTAGATCCTGGACCCAACGAAAAAGGGAGGGGGTCACATCATAAAGACTGATTGTTACACAAATAACTGATACAGGTTAGCCTCTACAAGTGCCAACCTTTAGCTTCTGCTCATAGGAATAACTTAGCCCAGAAATTTCCAGACTTATTTCTGATACAAATTTGGTACAGGCTGGAATGACTCTAAACAATGGGCCCGGCATCGCCAGGTGGATAGGGTGCTCGACTCGCAATCTGAGGGTCGCGGGCTCGAATCCCCGTCACACCAAACATGCTCGGTCCCTTTCAGCAGTGGGGACGTTATAATGTAACGGTCAATCCCACTATTCGTTGGTCAAAGAATAGCCCAAGAGTTGGCGGTGGGTGGTGATGACTAGCTGCATTCCCTCTAGTCTTACACTTCTAAATTAGGGACGGCTAGCGCAGATAGCCATCGTGTAACAAACAAAGAATCTAAACAATGTTGCTAAGAAGTATCTTTCTGTCGCAGGCCATACAATCACAGTTCACATCATCCTGCTTATTAACTTCACCTTGTAATGAAACAAATGTTTAGAAAATATTCAGTAAAACCACATATTAACAGAAAATTTCACATGCTCGTAGATATAGCGATTCGATCCATGGAAAATATCCTTCATAACATTGAAAACACCTGTTTTCTTTGAAATATAGCGTGATAATAATAGTGATAAGCCATAATACCGAACATTTTACTGTTGAAACTGAAAACATTTTCACACCAGCATTAATGAAAATATAAGGTGCACCGTGTTTGTTTTCAGAGGTTATTTCATATCTCAAAGTCTTGACATTCGGATCAAATCCTTTGTCTTCGTTCATTTATCGCTTAATAGATACAATAGTTATGAATGACTTTATGTCAGGCCTACATATGAGAAACACCATACATGTGAACACACACACACACACAGTGCCCGAGTTTAAGGGGAATGGATGGGGGGGGGGGACACTGTTGCCACTGTTAAAATAAATAATAATTCCATCAACAATAAGTAAAATTTATTTCTAGTTTGCTCTTAATGTTAGTTTTATGCAAGGCTATTGTTAAATCTTCATTTTCACCTAATTAGTACGTGACTAATCAATGAAGCAATTATATTCACTATATATCTATATATAAAGTTATTCTTGTTAAGTATTTGCAATTTAATCACTCACACACATGCTCATACAAGTATGTTGTCGTAAAGGTAAGCCTCAATGTCATATACTATCGTATAATAGAAGACTACCACGGCTCGTGCGTTGTTTGTTACCTTGATAACTAAGACGCGATCTCCAAACACTACGACTTGATAGCAATGGTACCATAATGTGCTGCCATCTAGAAGTCAATAAATTCAATTTGCTTTCTTGGCTTTATAAAGTAAATAACTGCCAACAGAATTCTGTAGTTTTATCAAAAATACTTCAGCCATGACTAATATTCGTGCTGTTCACTACAGTAACTATCAACACGCCCTCAAACCAACCCAGGCTAAATAGAATATTTTACATTAAAATGCATTTACTGTACTAATTATCCATAAACACCATTAATCGGACCATCCTTTCTGAGCTAATATGCCCAGTACAGTTGGCATAAGATAAAGAAATACAAGCAGAATCCAGTGAATCAGGAGCTCTTCCAGTTAGATACACACATAATCAAGTGGATTCTAATCAAAATCATGTTTGAGATAATTGCCACAAAACGTTTCACCTGAGTACTTGGAAAGCAAGAATCGCAATGTTACTCAAGTGGATTCTAATCAAAATCATGTTTGAGATAATTGCCACAAAACGTTTCACCTGAGTACTTGAAAAGCAAGAATCGCAATGTTACTCAAGTGGATTCTAATCAAAATCATGTTTTAGATAATTGCCACTAAACGTTTCACCTGAGTACTTGAAAAGCAAGAATCGCAATGTTACTCAAGTGGATTCTAATCAAAATCATGTTTTAGATAATTGCCACAAAACGTTTCACCTGAGTACTTGGAAAGCAAGAATCGCAATGTTACTCAAGTGGATTCTAATCAAAATCATGTTTGAGATAATTGCCACAAAACGTTTCACCTGAGTACTTGAAAAGCAAGAATCGCAATGTTACTCAAGTGGATTCTAATCAAAATCATGTTTGAGATAATTGCCACAAAACGTTTCACCTGAGTACTTGAAAAGCAAGAATCGCAATGTCTTTGCAGCCTTTAGATGTAATAATTATCCTTGTATACACGCCACCCTAGTTATGTGTCTAGTGAGTATCTGACTGTCTGCTCCACATAAATTATATTAAACTCAGATAGATAATGCGAACGACACCCGAAAGATGCTAGAAATTCATCTCACCACTGAAATTTCTCTATGGCTTAGAAAGTAAGGATATAATTTCACTTGCACTCAATAAATTGTCCTGACTTTGTAATGATCACACAATGTAGTGCATACATACAACAAAGAAATGTCTCTTGATAGCTTCACAAAGTAAGGAACGCAACTTTCTTTCAATCATCGACTCTCCTAACTTCTGATCAATCAACCTCAAATCAAGAAATAGATGTTGATATCTCAGCCAGTAGAGGAGCAGGTTCTTCATCTGGCCTTTCTGACAGCCAGATAAATGATACTAGCATATTCGTCTAAATGCTTGATCGAACCATCGAGATTCAATAACAGGCACCACAAGTCCATGAAATATATTCATTCCAAACAGTTTCCTGTCTGAAATATTTAAGGAAGAGGTCAACCTTTTCATTGGCTTTATAGTTAACCATTGTAAAAAATCTACTTTGCCTCACTCACTGGTCTCTGCCTATCCGTGGATTCTTGGTCACCACCAGGATGAGATGTCTTAAATGTTGGGATACAGTGTAATGGGTGTATTAATGATCCCATACGTTTGGAAGAATGCTAGATCTCTACCCAGGGTGTAAGAATGACGAGTTTCTGAAGGTAGCTCTTCCATGGGCTTTTCACAACCCCAGGTTTTTCCATGACCCGTGGTCATACTGATACCATGCCTTCCGTCACTGAGAGATTCTCCATGGGTCACCATCTACATCAGTCAGTGCCTCTTGTCTTTTCTTCTAACAAAACAACTCGAAATTGTTCTCTCATTGGCACTTCTCTATTGTTCGTGGATGGCATCAGCCAGTCTGGGTTCGACTACCTTGGTCAGAAAACATCTGAAAGTCCGATACAGACTGTCCTGTTCAGTCTCTGACTCGCTAGACCACAAGTTACCACGATGACTCTCAGTCTACCATGCCTTCTGTGCATCAAGATCGATTCACAATGGTAGAACATGATCAGTAGTTCTTGGGGCTTTCATGAGCTGCAATGAGATTGTAGACATGGATCTTTGTAGCAGTTGCAAAAGTCCAATGTCCAGGACAGGACTCCTTAGGAACCCGACCACTCTCAAAGACAGCCATCTACCGGCTGTGACAAACTCTTCCTCCAACTTATCAAAAATTTAATTTTCTCTCGTACAATAATATTTTTAACTTAAATCATACAAAAGTTAAAAAGAGCATAGTGATATTCACACGTTAAGATAATGTGGTATTTCCAGGATATACTGTTTTTTTGTTTTTGTTTTTTTTCGTTCAGATAAGAAAACTAACCAAAATAGATAAAGGAACGTCAGGAAATGTTATGCAGGAGTCATATCTGAATTATCTATCTCTGATAGAGTTCTGGAAAAAATCAAACACAATGTATAAACATTATCAAATGGCAATACAAGTCAAAGATAACAATTACGAAGACACCAGACAGCATTCTTCTTACCTAGAAAGCAGACTAACGAAGATTTGAAGACAATCCTAATTGTGCAAAGTTCTGAAGAAATACTGGATAAAATTGGGAGAATAAAACAATATCAGCGTCATTTTTCTTGAATTCGTGTGCTAGTCTCGTTACTATTGGTCATTCCAATAGGAAATAAGAAAGACAAATCCTCAAAGCATCACTTAACCTGCCAATGGGAAAAATTATTATCCATTTTTATATAGTGTGTTCCACTATACAGCAGTCTTTACTTCGAGAAAGTACATGTGACACCAAAGGGAAATTACCCTGAATTAGCTAATACGAAATGAAGTTTGCCACATTCCTTAACCAATGTGCTATTGTTGAAACTATACATGTGGCTAGAAACGTGTATGTTCAAATTTTCTTGGAAAATACTTGGTGAACATGAAAAATTCCATTTTACTAAAACTAAAGAAGGTGAACACAACACTCATAATGGCGAAGGCTCGAGAAAAAATTTCCTAACGAGAATATTTAGAAAAATAAATCTGTTGCAGCCGAAGATGTCTTCTTCCCTGCAATTCTCACCATTAAAGATTATCAAAAAAAGATGGTACATCAACACTGTCAATCTTAACACGTTCACTGCCATGTGCCCTACCGTTGGGTCACAACCGACATTTAATTATGAACCGCGCGACTCACCTTTGAGTCACAGACGATTATGATTCAAAGACAAATTTCTCTTATGCTATGCGAATTTGGGAAACTCTTACTGCTCCTCGCCACCTCTTGAATATTTAATTGTATTTATACTTGATTTATTAATACTACTAGTGACAGCAAACGTGTCAAACACCTCAACCACATCCCCCTCTAACTCTTCTTTTTTCAAGAGAAAACAAGTTCAGAGATCTTAACTGACCCTCATATGATAACCTTTCCATCCTAGGTATCATCCGATTAACTCTCCTTTTGGGCCCTTTCCGTCAATTCAATGTCCTTTCTCAGGAACGGAACCCAAAAGTAACACAATACTAATACCAATACACAGCTTAGAACTTGGAGTTTAATGGTACAATCGGTTTTTAACAAACGTATTAAAGGATAGAATGTTATTATTTTAACTTAAAACATTTTTCCGAGAAACTCACGTATGACTTTTAGATATTTTGCAACAAAATCCATCATTATTAAGAACATACTGAGAATACATGGAATTCCTTTTATAAATGTTACAATGATTTCACTTTGCTTGAATTAGGATAAATTTAACTTATTTGTGGAAAAAAAAATCTTATAATTAAAATCTAAATACTGGAAAACAGTAAGAATCATTTTAAAGTAACATTAATATTTTCACACCAGATGATGGATGATACATAGAGAAAGTTCGTAAAGTGACCATTTCTGGTAGGTTAATACTGAGACTATAGGGAAATACAAAATAGTAATGATAATAAACCAAAACATTGTAACTGATAATAATTTGTTGTGCTCTCATTTAGTGTCTGTCACTTAAGGAATTTTAAGATATAATGAATTTCGACTGGCTTTATTAAATTTAAATGCAACATTTAATATCTAATAATGCAGCTATCATTACATTTTTTGATGTGATCAAATGGAAATCGTTTAAAAGTATTCCTCTGAGAACACACTTTTGTTCACAAGTCTCCTCGAGGTGCATTAAAAGGCCTCATGCCAATTTTCTTTTTTGTTGTTAGACTGGACTCAAATGTTGTACTTATGAACAATATTTCAAAGTGTTTTGATGAATTGAGAATAGGATGGATAATCATATAACTCATCAGAGTCGCCTTTTGTAACAGAGGTAAGTTTACGTACTTCTTTCTGTTTGTCGGGATTTAGGTTTTTTAAGACCTGGGTAGGGTCAGGTTCGTTGACCTCTTCCTCCCTCCTGTACTATGTTGTATAATTGCTGTAAAATGTACGTGCAAATACAACATGAGGGTCAGTGTAAACCGCACTAACTCCGACCCCTTTCAGGACAATGTCCATGTAGGTATCGACAGTTACATCCATGTGTTGTTTACACCGTTGCTTATGTTCGATATTACATAGTCCCGTACTTCACGAACAGTTCAGTATGTAACACACACACACATTTAACCAGTTTCAATCCTAATTTGAGAACATTTTACATAAATACCCTTTTAAGTATTTTAAGCTTTGTTTAAAACTAATGTAAGTTGTTCAGTCTAGCATTAGGTGGCCTGATTAACTCTTTATTTCTAAAATATATGTTAACAAGCTAGAGATGCTTAGGTCTATTTCCATTATGTATGTAGTAGCGATCAAGTTCACACAGGAAGTCGTTTTTATGCCAAATTTTCATAAAGTAATTTAGAGAATTATGCAAGAGTCTATCGGCTATTGTTTGTATGTTTGTGTAATTGTGTATGAATTTGGATGATGTGCTACGTGGTACTTTATAGGCTGTTGTAAGTAATGAGTTTTGTATTGTTTGTAATTTATTTATCTGTTTAGGTGCTATGTTTATCCATGCTGAGCATGCGTATTCTGTAACTTGGCGTATGTATGCTTTGTATATTTTAATGATATTATCTGGTGTGGTTCCATGATTTTGTTAGATAGACTTCTTGCATAATTTGTTCGTTTCCAAGCTTTTGTTAATATATTATTAATATGATTAACCCACGTCAAATTAAAATCACAGGTTAGGCCTAGAAATTTTGCTGAAGTTGTTGTCTGGAGAAGTGTCCCATTCATATATAATTTTGGTGGGTTATTCTAAAACAACCAACCAATCAACTCATCAGGTTTTGTGGCTAGTGCCCTCTAGTGATAACTAAATTAACTACTTACAAAGTGTGTAGTATTTATACAAGATACATACGAGGTTATTGTTTTTTTAAATACTTCCAGTTAATCTGGAACAACGGATATTTATCAATTTCTCAACTTTATTCTACTGCATTCCTGGCACCAAATATTATTTTCTGAATTCTCTTCTGCTGTAATTTAATTTATTGTACACAATCACCAATACCGTAACGTTGAAAATAAATAATATTGTTACGACAGCGGAAGTCACGTGATTCTGGTGATACGTCATGAGTTTCTAGAAGGATCATGACTTTTCTTGGGAACTCTAGTCTTTTCCAGGCGCCCTCTATTTTAATATATATGCCCGGCAAATAAAGGGGAGAGATAATAAAAGCAGATTGAAGAGAGTTCAAATTCGATGACGAGGAACCCACTTTGAGACTAATAATGGCTGGAGACAGC
>NW_013666888.1:295303-298873 GCF_000517525.1 Limulus polyphemus | reverse complement strand
AGCTTACATTGTGATAAACAAAGCTCTACACGTTTTACTAGTTTATCTGGTGATAAACAAAGCTCTACACGTTTTAGTAGCTTACATTGTGATAAACAAAGCTCTACACGTTTTACTAGTTTATCTGGTGATAAACAAAGCTCTACACGTTTTAGTAGCTTACATTGTGATAAACAAAGCTCTACACGTTTTAGTAGCTTACATTGTGATAAACAAAGCTCTACACGTTTTAGTAGCTTACATTGTGATAAACAAAGCTCTACACGTTTTAGTAGCTTACATTGTGATAAACAAAGCTCTACACGTTTTAGTAGCTTATCTGATAATAAACAAAGCTCTACGCGTTTTAATAGCTTACATGGTGATAAACAAAGCTCTACACGTTTTAGTAGCTTACATGGTGATAAACAAAGCTCTACACGTTTTACTAATTTATCTGGTGATAAACAAAGCTCTTCACGTTTTAGTAGCTTACATGGTGATAAACAAAGCTCTACACGCTTTACTAGTTTATCTGATAATAAACAGAACTCAACACGTTTTAGTAGCTTATCTGATAATAAACAAAGCTCTACACGTTTTAGTAGCTTACATGGTGATAAACAAAGCTCTACACGTTTTAGTAGCTTACATGGTGATAAACAAAGCTCTACACGTTTTAGTAGCTTACATGGTGATAAACAGAACTCTAACACGTTTTACTAATTATCTGGTGAATAAACAAAGCTCTTCACGTTTTAATAGTTTATCTGGTGATAAACAAAGCTCTACACGTTTTAGTTTTTATCCATATGATAAAAACTTAGTGGATATAAATCTATATCATAAGTATTTGACCATTAACTTTAATAAATTACCAAGAGATAATATGTCTGCCTAATGTGAAAAAAAAATAGCCTTTTTTTTATTTCGTCTACTTCTTGCTATTACAGGCACCTGTAAAGGAGTACCTTTGACCTTTATAGAACGAATCCTTGTTGTTCCAGTACTTATAATTTCTCTTGAGGCACATTGTGCTACTATATTAAGAGTAAAAAACACACAAACCGACGTTTTTTGGCACGATGAAAGGTGAAATATTTATTATTGCTTACAGCCGACTAGTTTCGGTAACACAGTTACTATTATCAGGGCTAGTATCTACAGTGTTAGCTTAGAATATATTTAGCTACAAACCGCCCCACCCCCAGTGGCACAGCGGACTCACAACACTAGAAACCGGGTTTCGATATCCGTACAGCACATATAGCCAGTTATGTAGTTTTGTGCTTAATTACAAACAAACAAAGCTATAAACCATTAATGGATGAGTTCATTTTCAAAAACAAGGGGTGGAAAGTAAATCGTGAATGAAGAAATACTTAAATAAGTATTCCAATAGGACATGTTGATTGGTCTGTCGTATCTGCTTATATATATATATATATATATACATCTTATTTTTAATTATACAAATACTCTCAGTTAAGTTTCTTTCTATGTTTGTTTGTGCATTCCTTAAGAGCTTTCAATTTTTTCCAGTCATAATTGGCATCATAGTTCCAGAAATGCTCAGCTACAATAGAGGACATAAATGTCCTCTACTGCACAAGCATGACATGGTAACACGTGTTACCATGTTTTATATTATACTGATGCAGTAGATGACATAGTGTTACCATGTTTTATATTATACTGATGCAGAATATGACATAGTGTTACCATGTTTTATGTCATGCTGGTGCAGTAGATGACATAATGTTACCATGTTTTATGTCATGCTGATGCAGTAGAGGACATTATGTTACCATGTTTTATATTATACTGGTGCAGTGGATGACATAGTGTTACCATGTTTTATGTCATGCTGGTGCAGTAGAGGACATAGTATTACCATGTTTTATATTATACTGATGCATTAGAGAACATAGTGTTACCATGTTTTCTATTATCCTGGTGCAGTAGATGACATAGTGTTACCATGTTTTATATTATACTGGTGCACTAGATGACATAGTGTTACCATGTTTTAGGTCATACTGATGTAGTAGAGGACATAGTTACCATGTCTTATGTCATGCCAGTGCAGTGGAGGACATAGTATTACCATGTTTTATGTCATACTGATGCAGTAGAGGACATAGTGTTACCATGTTTTTTGTCATGCTGGTGTTCTTTCAATCACGTTTTTTTTCATTTTTGTTTGTCCTATCTACTTTTTACCGCAATTGCAACTGATTTGGTAAATTCCATCTTTATCATCAGACTTTTTTGGATCTTTGAGTGTTGACAATTTTGTTTTGTGGGATGTAACCTTTTAATCGGAAACCTTTAGCAATTTTGTTTTCCGAAATCCCAGGAAAAAAAATGGTATACTGATGAACTAGTTTTGAAATGTTTCAGTTGCCTTAATTTAGAGTATTTCATTTGTAGATGTTTGTCGTTCATTTTTTGGAAAGTTATATCGGACAAAGAAAAAAAAAGAGATTATAGTCTGAGTAACTGCGATACAGCCAGAAAGTACGTTTTACCAAAAATACACAAGCCTAATGTACCATACAGATCCATTTTAAGTAGTCTAAATTTAGCTACACACTCTTTAGCTAAGTTATTAGTTTAGAAACTGACAAGTGTAAACATACTGTTAAAAACTCCATTGATTTTGTGAAGCAACATAAAGACGTTAAAATCCAAGATAATGACTTACTTATATCATAAAAACGTTGTTTCTTTGTTCACAAATATTTCAGTATGTAAAGCGTTAGATACTTTATTCGACAGATTACTTTATATTGAAGACCTACTATTAGAACATATCAAAGAGTTAATTAATCTTACTAAACTTTGTGTGGAAAAACATGTGTTTAAAATTAATGATAAATTGAATCAATAAGTCAAAGGTCTAGTAATGGGGTCTCCTTTAATTGCTGTTTTGAGTGATTTATTTATGGATGCTTTCGAAGATTCTAAGTTATAAAACGTTTTAATAAAACCTGTAGGACATAGAAGATATGTAGACGACACCTTCATGTGTGGCGACACAACTGTGAAACCCTTGACGAGTTCTTGAACTACATGAACGACAATAATGAAGGAATTACATTCACTATGGAGTTCAATGAACATGAACTGGCTTTCTCAAACGTTCTTGTTAAAAAAAAACACAACACAATAATAAGTTAAAATTCAGCGTATTTCGAAAACCTTTTGCATCATCATACCACCACCCTTGTCTTTGAAAATGAACTCATCTATTAACGGTTTGTAGCTGAATATATTCTAAGCTAACACTATAGATACTAGACCTAGTGATGGTAACTGTGTTACCGAAACTAGTCGTCTGTAAGTAACAGCAAATACTAGACCATCTGTGACCCGTTGGATCACCCACTATTCAGAGGTTATGAAGAATTCAAGCTCATTTCAATATTGCACTGAAATGAAGGTTTATTTTGAGATAATTTTATTAAATATTTCAAACCTTACGTAGTATTATTCATAATACATGAAAAGATATTTGATTGTTGATCGGGAATAAAAGGAAAGACCATTTCATTTTTCAAAAAACTGAAGTCAGAGTTTTCAGGTATT
>NW_013666888.1:291441-294303 GCF_000517525.1 Limulus polyphemus | reverse complement strand
AAAACAAACAAACAAATCTATTATCACCAACAAACAAAAAAAAATCGTCGCCGAATCACAGAACACGACTTATTTCACACGTGCTGCTTTCGTTCCAAAATTAAATAGAATCATCAATCAGTGACGTTTTAACAAGAAATGCACGAAAATTATCAGTGTTTAAATGTATATGGTAGTAATATATGAATTTTTATCTTCCATACAGCGAACAGAGACCAAAAAAAATGTTATATTTATTTTTCTACTTTATCAATATATATTCCCATTTAAGAACATTATTTTTGTAACTAAGAAATTTTTAAATGTCTTTTACTATTTCGACAACCAAGTCTGTAACTTCACGATGCTTCACGTTTGATTTTACAATTGTAATGTACTATAACCAAATTAAATACCATCACTAAGTCCGTGTGTGCTCTTGACTCCATCTATTGAGAAAACATAATAATTTGATGATACAATTCTTTCAGGTGACAATGATGAGAGCCAGAACTTCAAGGTTTTATCATTTTTCTTGTAAACGTGAACTAACATAAACAGCAAACAACAGCTGAATTGAAATGTAGTTCTTGAGTCGAGTAAGTGCAGGGGTAAATTATACTACAATTAACCTACTTTTGGAAAGGGTAAAGCTTTAAAAGACATTGAATAGTTGATGTAATTTTCATCATTAAACTAAGTCTTTGAGAGAGAAAATTTTAAGATTTCCAGGAAAAGATGTGGTTACTTGATGTATTCTGCAGGTTGTGCTTTTGTGCATCATGGAATTAAACACCTTAGCTCATTGCTGAGAACAAATAGCTGTAAAATCTTTTATTAGGTTGTTCTACAACCTAAGAAATGCGATCGCTAGAGCTATCTAGAAATCCTGAGAACTTTATTAAAATTTTTGCTTTTTCGTAAGCACATATGAAGCTCACATTAGATTTAAAACACACATAATTATGATTACTAGCAAAGGTAAGGTGTGAAAGAAAGATTAGTTTTCTTTGAATAAAAATCTCTCTATTCCTAACTTATCAAAAAAAGAAAACATATACTTGTTTTATATCTATTATGCTAGCAAAAATCGTAACTACAACTTACAAACATGAATATTTAATACTTATTACAATATTAGTAAAAACTGTTAATTTAAAAGAATGAATAGGGATCGTCAGAAAGTACAGAAACAAGTTGAATCAAAATCTAAAGATTATATTTTCAAACCTAGAACTAGGAACTCTAAAAAAAATCAGAAAATAAGGCTGGAAATAGTGTCTACATCATTTTCTCAAGATACAAATCCCTATTTTGACTCCATGTCTACAGTACTTATCGATTTAGTGCGTCTAAAACATCGCTTTAAATAAAGCTTCATGTCTTTTAAAGCAATCATTTACTGAGCTAGGTGGCTTTGCGCCTGAGGTTTCCTGTAAACGTGCGTTTAACATGCATAGAGTACAAAAGCAGCCGCTCAGAACAACATGGGCCTGGCATGGCTATGTGGTTAGAGCGCTCGACTTGCAATCTCCATAGTGGATAAAAATCTATATTATAAGTATTTGACCAATAACCTTAATAAATTATCAAGAGATAATATGTCTGCCTGGTTTGAAAAAGAAAAGTCATGTTTATTTCTTTTGCTTCTTGCTACTACAAGCATCTTCAAAAGAGTACTTTGACCTTTGCAGAACTAATCCTTGTTGTACTATATTGGTTAATTCCCTATACTAGAATTGTATAGTTGGAGATACCTATGTGTCGATCAAGTGTAAACTGTATGGATCAGTAATAAGTTTGTTTGATATGCTTAAATAGAAACTGCATTTATTTTTTGGATTAATTGCTTTTTCATTGGTAAAAAAGTAGTTCAAAAGTTGATGGTGGGTTGTATTGACTGGCTACCTTTCCTCTGGTCTATCACTGCTAAATTAGGGACAGCTAGCGTGGATAGCCATCGTGTAGCTTTGCGTAAAAGCAAAACAAACCTAACGTATTAATACTAATTACTTAGCCAGGTGGTTAAGGCGCTAAACTCGCAATCTGAAGGTCGCGGGTTCGAATCCCCGTCCCATCAAACATACTCGTCCTTTCAGCCGTGGGGGGCGATATAATGTGACGATCAATCCCACTATTTGTTGGTAAAGGAGTAGTCCAAGAGTTGGCCGTTGGTGATGATGACTAGCTGCCTTCCCTCTAGTCTTACACTGCTAGCGCAGATAGCTTTGAGCGAAATTCAAAAACAAACAAACAATTATTATTTTTAATTTGAGGACTTAAAAACAGCTTCGCTAGTTTCCGCTAGTGGGTGCCTAATTCACATATCATGGCTTTATGGAGGGACGGGTAATCGTTGTTAATCTATATACATATATATATATAACTACTCCTAGGTCGCTGAGCCAATTTCAACCACACTATGTGGGATGGTAGTTTGGAACAAGGGGCATGTTAATTGGGGCTAACAACCCCTCCACCTCCATTATTGCTGTTATTGAACATTTATTATCTATGACGTAATTAACGTTAACTACATGCATAGATGTCGTCACGTCCTTACACACACAAACTTTATCCAATTTTCTGTAACAGAACATACACACAGTGTGGGAGAGGGCACACAAACGTCTTTTATATATCTCAGAGAGTGCGTCAGCACTCTATATGAAGTTTTTTACTCCTACAGCCATCATAAGGCTGATATGAAGAGCCGTATCTTGACTGAGTTATACCCACTTCCTACTTTGACCCGTAACCTTTGAACTTTGGCCTGTAGTATACTTCTGCAGCCAAAGACCATCAATTAATTAATCACGTGAAACACTGTGGAATGATATTAAGAGCTGTGTGTTGAAAGCACCCCTACCGCCAGTACTTTGG
>NW_013666888.1:274231-290441 GCF_000517525.1 Limulus polyphemus | reverse complement strand
TGGTGGGTTGTATTGACTGGCTACCTTTCCTCTGGTCTATCACTGCTAAATTAGGGACAGCTAGCGTGGATAGCCATCGTGTAGCTTTGCGTAAAAGCAAAATAAACCTAACGTATTAATACTAATTACTTAGCCAGGACTTCCTCTGTAAGCAGTTCTCCTATTGAAACGGAATATTACTTTCATTACATAAACGCGCACGTATAAAGTGTAGTATTCTTTTTTTCACGGTCAAGAAACGATTTGTTTGTTCGAAGTTAAGCACAAAGCTACTCAATGGGCTAACTGCCCACCACGAGTATCGAAACCCGGTTTCTAGCATTGTACGTCTGCAGACTTTTAAATGCATTGTGTTAAAAACATAAACAACTGTGATACATTGGACAAACATTTACTTTAGCCCAGGGTGTAACATCTCGTATATGATAAAAGAGAATAAAAATAGAAACGATTATTAGCAGTCTCCCATTGGTTATTCAACAAGCATGTGATATTGAATATAGCAGATAAATAGCATCCATGAAATAGATCCGCTTAAATGTTGACTTTTTCCTATTTTTCACAACGTTTTTAAACTTGCAAAATTATCAGGATGCTGCTCTCATTTAAAGAAAAGTAATAAGTATATTCAACTCATTATGAAATATGAATAACAAGCAACATATTTTTAATGACAATGCTACTTTCTAGAATTTTTGAGTAAAAGTTCTTGATAAACTTCTCATAACTGTAATAGAAAATACTAGCTTCAACAAACAAATAAAACATGTGTATATCTATCACTAAGCACAGTAGTGCTTAATATGTAGGGAAGGACCAAGAAAAAATGCCCGCTGCATTCGATCTATTATTCTATGATGCTTACAGATAACTGCTAAAGTTGAGTTATAGCCTTATTTGAGCAACTAGTTGCCATTATCGAGTGTTTCACAGCTTGTATAACAGTTATATTAATCTGTTCTTCTACCACACGTATTTTTGTGGGGAAATAATAAAAAGTAAAACTACTACTCAGCAGTGAGTTCAGTTTATAAGCATATATTATTTCTATGTTTCATAAATAACTGTTTCAATTCTGGTCGCTAGATGACAGCACAAATTGTTCTTATATAACGACCATTTGTGAGTTTTCATTGCACAAACATGATATCTGGCAAAACAATTTCAGTAAAAATAAAGAAAAAATAAAAAATAATCTAAATTAATATTCAAGGTATCAATGAGATCAAGTATTTATGCAACTGAAAGATCTGTGTACATGTTATTGATGTCTGAATTTAAAAACAACACATTCTTTATTATCATAATAATACATTATATAGTGGTCTACTTTTCTTCAAATTTTTAGTGAGACCGAGCCTGGCAACTGTGTGTGTGTATATGCATGGTATCATAATTCATGGCCTGGAATTTGTATGATGCTCTCCCCATTCATCAATATGGACCTAACCTGTGGTGGAGTCAATTGTATGTATATCCAGTGAGTTGAGGCAAAGTTAGAAGGCGTGGGTTCAGTAAGTATCCCCTTAACGTTGGTCCAGTGATCTGGGTATTTGTACCATCCCGAAGGAACCACTCCAACTTCATTGGCTCCTAGTGTAATCCAAAATTATGGAAACTGACAAAACGATTTGTTTGTTTGTAGTTATGCACAAAGCTCCACAATGGGCTATCTGTGCTCTGCCCACCATGGGTATCGAAACCCGGTTTTTAGCGTTGTAAGTCCGCAGGCTGTGCCACCGGAGGACATACAAAACGGATATGATATTAACAATATATATTATCATTGAATTATAAAAATAAAAGAAATGTTCACTTATCAACCTACTTCATACCTGTCAACTCTGAGAGGTGCCAAATCAGGATACTTTTTGTGGAGGCATTGCAATAGCAATTAGCGTCCCCTGGAGAGGGGGGAGCATACTCCACCAGAAAATTTAGAGAAAAAAAAAAGGTGCAATTTTATGTATTCTGGGGAACTTTAGACAGTTATTTATACTTACAATATTGAAATTATTTTCACTTTTACAGTGGGCTTCTGTAATAAGAAAATCACAGTCATCTGCTAATATTGTTATACACTTTTATTGTAAGAATTGAAAAATAAAATAAAATACATATATCCAATTGAAAAATATAAAAAATACACATATCCTGGTCAGTATTGTTTGTTGTATTCGAATGTTGCACTTTTGGCATCTTACAATATCTGCTTGCTGGGCTTGTATTTACTGGCTGAGTGATATGATTTAAATCTGCAGTTTAAAAGGGCACATACTGTGTCATTCCCTAAATCAGTCCTGTTCTCTGTTACGATCTTTCTCACCATTGAAAATGCCCTTTCACTCGATGTATTGGAATGTGGTACAACAAGCAGACAGTATAAAACAACAAAGTATAACAATGTCACACAGTAAATATTTACATTATCCTGGTTAGCACTCTGTGAAGTTGAATTTTGCGACTCTATTATTTTTGTTAAATTATTCAAAAGGTTAATATCGGGAGATCCTAGTCGTGTGTCGAGAGATCGGGAAACATGACTCCATATCGGGAATTTCCGCCGAAAACGGGAAATTTGACAGGCCTGCTACTTCAATGAAACTGTTTAAAAAAAAAAGAGGGGAATAAATAATAAAAAATTGCAAAAATTAAGTATGATGTAGGGATGGCAATGCCAGAAAGTACAGAAATAAGGGGCCCCCCAGTGGCACAGTGGTATGTCTGCGGACTTACAACGCTAGAAACCGGGTTTCGATACTCGTGGTGGGCAGATAGCTCATTGTGTAGCTTTGTGCATAAATTCAAAACAAACAAACAGAAATAAGGTAGGGATGAATATACAAAACGAAACAAAAATCCCTACGCAAGTAGCCAGTAAGTACTGAATCAATCTTACAAGCTTATGGTTATTAGCCACTGTATAGCACTTTTAGCTGGAGTACTCGTCCCCTGGACGGAAGTTATGTAAATTCATGGTTGATGAAAGGTTATCTTAGGACATGAAAAATTGTTTCCCTTATATGTAATTGTAAAAAACGCCCATAAAAACAGCAAAACGCAAAACTGAAAATTTGTACGTACCCTCGCATGGACCTAACGAACATCCATACCAATTGTGGTGAAGATCCATCCACATCCTACAAAGTAATTACATGGACCTACAACAGACAGAACTATTATATTTATATAGTTTATATTTAGTTTAAATGCTTTTATTCAAACCTGAATTCATGCAACTGACAGGAATTCAACATTTAGTCGTAGATAAAAGTTATTCTTGGAAAGATCTAACTACTTAGGTAGTGATTTTTGTATGGTTTTGCATACTCATCTCTTTCATATTTCTGTACTTTTTTGGCATTGCCATCTCTATTTCATATCAAATTTTTGCAAAATTCTTTATTAGTTATATATATATATATATAGTGTGTGTGTGTGTGTGTTGTAGGTGTAGGTGTGTGTAGCTAGTGCCAACTTGTAAACAGTGATGTGTAATCTAAGTTAACATTTAGCGCCGTTGTAACCAATCGCATTCGATCACGTGACGTATTCACTAACAATACTTCGCGACTCACCTCTCAAGAAAGGAGGCACGAGAAAACGGCTGTAGTCTTATTGTAGGGGGGATTTAAAATTTAACAACTGGCAATCGTGGGTAAGTTTATCAAAAATGGTGTTGATTCGTAACTTAGTCTCTATTCAAGTATAATCATTTACTTTAAAAAATTATATTGGTTTATTTGTTATATTCTTTTTATCACAGCATTGAATTAATTATTATCCTAACAAGTCTGTGAGTCAGCAGGTTGACGCCATTTTGTTATGTTCGATTGGGTGATGATGGAAAAAGCTTAGCTGTAGTCCTGAATTACATTAACTGTAATAGAAATTAGCTTTTGTCTTTGTGTAATTAGTTTATAGTTGTGCCTTTACATCAATAAATATGATGTTACTAATTTCGGTACGAGACCTTTCAATAATGAATTATTTAAAGAACTGCAAGTTTCAGCTTAACCCTAGCCTAAAAATATAATTCTGTCTTTTGATCTGGATTTACGTTTTTCCTCCCCACGTTATTTCATTTATTCATGAGACTGAGTCTGAACAACAAGCACTCTGTGTTTTACTTTTAGTGTTTTTTTTTACTCAAACACGCCACTATTTTTTGTTTTTCTTTATTTGGTGCCAAGCCTAAAGTCTAAGGTGTTTAATTTTTCTTTGCCAGTTTGGTTACAGCTAATGAATGTAATTGGGCAGATATACTTGGAAAACTTATAAGAAAAGTGTATGAATATTTTATTTAAACAGATAATACTAACAGTAACAGCTTTATAGCCAAAATATTGATAACTTATCAATGCTGTAGACAAACGCTTTGCTGCATTTTGTAAGTTTTGCTACTTAAAATTCATAAACCTCAAAGTTGATATTTCTCACAAAAGAAAGTGTAATGTGCATTACATTACTCTATCATATTTTATTTTGTATATATGAATACATGCAGTGCCTTTGGTATAGGTGACGTGCATTCTACAGTTTTGGAAAAGGGGTATTATTCCCCCGTACTTAACGTGTTGACACCTAGATTCCCAGGGCCTGTTTGTATTTTACCACTGCCTGAATACCAGAGTAGCCCTAGAGAGACATCTGACAAATTCTTAATGCATACACATGCTATAACTTAAAACTAAGGCAAACAAGTTTTTAACATGTGCATTGTAGTGTACGTAAAGCCCAAAGGGCAACCTTATTAAGTCTAACGTAATTCCAAATTCTCTCTAGTTTTTATGCTGGATACATCATAAATAACAAAAACAAACGAGTACTTAATGTATGTAATTAACATCTTCCTCATTATTTCAGTGTTGTTAATTATGACATTTGCAAGTTAGATATACTGCTTGTAAATTTCAATAAATAAAACGTTTAAACCAGTGTAATTAACCTAGAAGTAAATGTACTGTTCCCAACAAAGTATACATGTAAATATGGGTGTCTATAATAATTAGATAGAAGCATATAAGACTGTACTTGTTCTGAGATGGGAGGAGGGGTAGAAAATACCTCCATACATGGAAGAATCATTTTTTCTTAACACTTCAAACAAGCATGCATGCCTCCTGAGTAGAGAGTGGATGTCCTGAGTAATATGTTGAGGAGCAATAGAAATAAAAATGTTTTTCATTTGTTAAGATAAATTATGTAACTGGGTTTACAATAATAATGAAAAAACTCCTGTTATGAGTATTTTTTCAAGTTTCAATATGTACTTTTGTATACGTCCATCCATGTTCAGAAGCATAGGTTACATTTGAGCTGTACGTTGGAACTAGCAAATGCCTGTTCAATCATTCAATGGTAATTTTCATGAAAATAGTGATGATGATAAAAAAAAAAGTGCATTGTAGTGCACACACAATATGATTGTCTAGTGGGCCATTTACAACCACATTTTGTCAGTTTATGTTATTTCAATAAGGAAAAATTACATTGTGCTTTTTTTGAATAAAGGAATCTGACAACAATGCGCTGTTGGCAAAAATGTTTGGATTTTGATGCAATGGGTGCATCTAGCCCAGTAGAATACTTGGGTTTTTTAAGTACCAATGGGGATTTTTCTGCAGAGTGCCACTGTTCCTTGTCATTTTACTGAGTGCAAGAAAAGACTGCTACTGAAATGAGCACTTTTTGATAGTTATCATTTCAATAAGAAGTGTCACAGAGGAGACATTCAATTCAAGTCAATTTATTCAACATGATGCAGTACATTCATGAATGTGTATGATACCAACATGAAAAAAAAATATATATATATATTTAAACTAAACAACAGATAGAGACTCAAACATGTTCTTCTTTCTACGAGTTATTTCAGTTCATGCTCCTTTCTTTCAATCATATGATAAAGGAAGTTTAAATTTTCCTCAAGTTTTTTTTTTTCTCTCAAATTGACCATTCAGCACATACCAAGAAAGACTGATTGATATTGATATAAAATTTTAGGAATTGCAATATTTTCCTGTAATGTTCTCTTGAAAATATTTTTAATACACAACTGTTTTTCCCTGTGGTAACTGTTCAGGAGATGCAATGTTTGACAAGACGTGGCTATTATATATAAACAGGTAGTTGAAATATAATAAAATTAATGGGATATTTGTGGAACACAATTTAGTTTACATTGTTACTTTCTTAGTAATGAGTGATTATTTGGATGTTAAAAAAAATATACACTGACAGTTACTTAGGGTTTTAAATTAAAACTAAAGTTTTGAAATTTCATTTGCATAAACAATAATAAATTTGAAACTCGTAAGTTTCTTTTGGTAATGGAAACAATCCTTTAATAAAAAACAGTATCTGAATTGAGTTGATAAAAAAGAACATAAAGCAGAATCAGAGCTATATTTTTGTACCCGAGAGAGATGAACATATGGACAACAATGTATCATTTAGGCCTTAAATGACAATTTAAACCCAACATTTATTTCTCAGAAAAACCAATTCCCCTTTTACGTAAGATGCAGGCTTTTGCAAATGCTGATGTGAACCCATTTCATAAGTAAATCACCCTTTTTAAAGAATAACTGTCTTCTAAATTGTGAACTTGTGTCCTCTTATTCCTTACTTTATTATCTTCAGAATATAGCTTAAAGAAATCAGAGGTCTTTTTTTGTTAAACCCATCAGACATTCTTATAAGCTAAAGTAATGTCACTTCTTACCCATCTTTTCTCAAGAGGAAAAAATATCTTATCCTATCTCTATGACAACCCCTCTCTCTGAACCATCTCCAATATGTAATATCCTTTGATAGATAAGGAGACTAAAACTGTACATATTATTTCAACTTGGATCTAACTAGTGATTTGTGTAGAGAGAGAAGATTACCTCTTTTGACTTGTAATGATTATGTTTATCTCAATAGACATATTTGCAGCAACATTATAATCTTAGTGTAGTATTTCATAACACGCGCTCTTCACTTCATTTTATGTTTCTAAAGTAAAAAAATATTAACTTTGTTATAGACTGTTGGATTCAGGCTACATTATCTTTCTGCTGTAGAAATAACTATCACCTTGACCAGTGTTTTCCAAACTTTAAACAATGTTGCCTCCTAACTCAGCAGAGTTTCCATTGCACCCCCACCAACCCTCTCACAAAATTAAAATTTTTGTTACCTGTTTTTATTAAGTTTTTAAAATGAAAAAAAAAGGCTTTTAGGATTGATTAAGTGTGCGTGCAAAACAAAACAAAACAATGAGAACTAAGTGATAGTTTGGTTAGGTTAGCTCTGTCTTCATTGTCATTTTTGGGCTCTCCTGGCAGAAGCCCACTCCCCATCTACTAGTACATGCCCTCCCACAGTCTGGAAAACACTGATTAGGTATTTGCATGTGTACCAAGCTGTTTAACTCTTTCACTGCGGATTCAGTCCCAGGAACTGACCTCATAACCATTTTGTGCTTGTTATAGTTTTCATGCTATAACTTTCAATACAGTAAGTGTATCTTCTCAAAATTTTGTAGATTACAGTACACATTAAAGGCTTTTGTATGCAAAATATCAATTTTTTTTTTTTTATTAAGTTTTAGGATTTTTTTAAGTAATGTTTTTTTCATGCTTTTTTTTTTTCTTTTCAAATGTTGACTATCGAACGGGCAAAGTAATTTTGATTAAAAATACTTTTATGCATCAGAAATTTTCAAATGCAAAATCTTAATAACATTTAGATAATTATCAAACATTTTTGTTTTAGAAAAACTTTATATTTTATCTGTTATTTACGCTATTGTATCTCTCTACAGGTTTGTGGATTTGACTAACCTTGTAACCACTTTAAAAATTAGGAAGTCTAAATTACGTTTTTTTTCATTCTAGAATGACTACAAATTATAACATTAAAATACAAGTGTTTATTCTAAATAGCTTAAATCTCCTCTCTCTCTCTCTTTATGTATTTTTAATTTATTGACCTTTCAGCTGTACGCGATTAACATTACAGAAGTTGTGCACTCATGTTACCAAACATATAAAACTGCCCTTTCTTGGCTATGTTCTGGTGGACCAGTATTTTGTAAAATACACATTATTACTATTTACAAATAAGTTATTAAATTTTAGTTATATTTCTTATTACATAGAACAGTAAATAAAGAAGTATACACAAGATTATTTCTTCTAGTTCCAAACTTTGTACTCATTTGCTGCTAAGCCTTATCAAATTTCACAAATAGAGGATGTGAAAGAAAATTTTTTTTAGCTTTTATATATATATATATACATTTCTAATTTAAAAAAAATCATAAGTTACCCTATAAATACCACAGAATTCCACTATAATTTATCAAGCTTGTAACTTGGCCTTTGACCCGTGACCATAGGTCATATGTCAGAAGGGTTAACAAGCTCTCACCCATTCACATAATAATGTGTACTGTGGTATTCTATGATGCAGTCAACATCAGACTTTACCTTTCCACAAAAAGGAGGGCAACAAAACCTTCTTGTGTAGAACTCCACTTGAGTGCTGAAGAAAAATCTCATTCTTTACCTTGTAACTAAACTACTTAGATGTATTTGTTTCATAGGCCTTTTGTTAAACAAAGAATCTTTTGAGCTATGCTTAACTTTGAAATTAATTTCAGTAAGAGTTGTTAAGGATTATTATCTTTCTTATATTATTTCTTTACAAAAAATAAGCCACAACATTTGTGAGAATTCAAGAGATTGGGATAGGGTTCAGGCAGAAGTTGATAATCTGTTTTGTCCAACATAAGATGAAAAAAGGAAAAGATGTAACAGAAGTTATAGATGAAATAATTAAAATAGATAATATTACTTTCACTTAACATAATTTGTTGATCTTATCAAGTAATCGTACTTGTACCCATGATTCTGAAGCCTCCTGGGGTCTAGACACCCTTCATTAGAAATTGTCGTATTCTACATCAATGGAGACTGGAGATACTTTAATGAGCAGTGTTACTGCCGTTTCACATCAAATGGTTGGTTCTATCATACATTCTTCACCTTTGTTCTTTGCTACTCTGACAACTCAGATATGTAACATTTTTTTCTCATACTTCATTTGTTTCTGCTGGTCCATGGGTGAGATTATTGGATGAACCCCAATACTGGGATATTTTTAATTCTTTCCTCCTCACTTGATTTTTGCATTCTTGCAGATTCTTTTCTACTTCAACATCATGTCCACTCTCGTTTGCCACATCCTCCCTCAGCTATCCAACATGCAAAGTAATTTTCATTTTAAGACACAAAATACTTTTATGTATCAGAAAATTTTCATATTTCACATGCGAAATCCCTGTAATGTTTAGGTAGTTATCAAATGTTTTTTAAGAAAAACTATAATGTATCTGTTTTTCAATAATGAATATCTGTACGGGTTTGGTCGATCTGACTGATCTCGTATCCACCATAAAAAAATTAAGAAATAAATATAAATTATGACTTTTTTTTGTTTTAAAAGGACTACAGATTATAACATTAAAAATGTAAATGTTTAGATTAAATAGCTTAAATCTAGTAACATTAGACATGTATATATATATATATATATATATATTATTTTTATTATATTGACCTTTCAGCCATGCCTGGCTAACAATAGAGAAGGTACAATGACGTGGTGTCATTTTATACCACTCGCAGAGGGAAAATGAGTATTTACAATTATTTTACCCTGGTATTGTTGACTGTGAATCTACAAATGTAATTAGGGTAAAATTAGTATATTTATAGTAACTTGAAATATATTTATTAAGTACTGCTACAGAAAGTTGTTTCTGATTAATACAATCTGGTAATGCTATTTTCTATGTACGAGCTACGACATATTCTTCCAGTATCCATTCTTAAGAAAACACAGTAATCTAGCCTATTATGTAAACATCTTCATTTTGCAGTTTCAGACCCCCAACACAACACGTTATTTTCTAAGCAGCATCACACAAATACAGCACTGGGTCAACCACTATGCTAAAGCCAAAATGTATGTATATGATATCACTGTACATTCCCTTGTAGTGGAACTATGGAGCAGCATATCAGTTGTTCAGCATTTTGTGTGTTCTGATGAGAAGTTGCTTTTTTATGAAACTTAAGAATTTGGATTTTAAGTCTTGCATTACTGTGAGTTAAAATGTATGTATCTGTTAAGTCCATATCATATGTTTTAAAATTGCTATTAAATCATAAAAAAGGACTATTAAATTGCAAATTGTATTTATTATTATTTAAATGCTTATATTTATTGGTGAAGTTTTGTCTCCTACAGACCCTTTTCTGTAAGTAGCCATTGTCTAAGGACTTATGGAGAGGGACTCTGATCAGGTGTCGCAGAACGCTCTTTGTCGTTCTGGTTGTGGTTTCTATGGTAGCCCTGCCAGTGATGGTTTGTGCTCCCAGTGTTACAAGGAACAGGTGAGAAGAAAACAATCAACTCCTCCAAGCTCTGGTGTTACTGGCCTGGTTAGTCCTACAAGTAAGTTGTAACCTGAACAAAACATTTATCAATTAATATTGAAATGGCACTTAATTAAAAAAAAACTTTAAATATAAAAAAAATTAACTGATGTGTTATACCTGAAGTACTAAGCTATAAAACCTGTCTATGAATACTTAAAAATTACTGAATGATATGTAGACAGCATTTGTTATTTTATTTCATGGGTCTGTATTGAAACTCATTCATATAGGATTTATAGAATTGGCTCAAAACATTGCTAGTTAAGTACGAATGTACCTTGAGTTCAACAACTTTTTTAGAATGTACGAGTAGCAAACATTATAATCGGTGAGTGCATGGGAACATATCGGTGCCCTGGACTCTCAAGCCATCAGTTCATCTAAATTAATTAATAATTGTTTGCTACATAGTTTAATTTTCTTGTTGTATAAAATGATTTTATGCTTGCCTGTGTAAGGAGTTTGTTTTCACTGAAAGTAAAACCATTCAGTAAAAACAAAATTTGCACTCCCTTATTTTACTTTTCATTACCAGATCAAGTTTTCAAAACTCAACAATAATCAAGAAAGATGCTTTAAATTTTACCTAATCATGAGGAGTTAGGTTAACCAAATTGAATGTAAAATGATTCAACAAAAAGTAACTATAAAGTTATTAATTGTATTGCATTCTATATTTCTTAGCTCTTGCAAACTTTTTAAGTATTTATTCTTTTACTGACAAGACTTTATCATTAGGATATAAAAGCTTGCAGTTTGTGAATAGTGTGTTTTTTTTAATCATTTTTATGTGACCTTCATTTGGTAAAATGTTTGTTTCCGTTTGGTACAATCTGTGCCCCACCCCCCATCCATAAAGTGGTCACAACACCCTTATGTATAAGGAATTATTTTTTTGGGTGTACTTTAAAATAGAATTGAGCACAAACCTTACAAATTGTATTAGCCAAATGTTTTATAATTTTACTTATGGAGGTTTATCTTTTAAAGCTTTACTTTATTGTGTCATGAATTCAAGGTTTTTGAATGTTTGACTTTTCAGCCCCTGAGACAAGTTCAGAAGGACTTGTGGCAGCTGCCATTTCCTCAGCAGAAAGTATGTTAAACACCGCTTCCCCAACAGTTCCTTCAGCAATTACTACTTCTCCAGATCCTGAAAGCAGTTTTTCCGAGGTTGGTTTTTACAGTTTAAATAGATATAATAGCAATTACGAATTCTATGAATGCTGTTACCAGGTTATTAACGTATATTCATTCAGAGAATGTATGCACCTAGGAAAGTGCTTGTAGAATGTTAGTTTGTATTAGTATTTGAAAAATACTAGAGAGCTTTCTTTTATCATATGTTTTAACCAATCATATACTTTCTGTACCATTGAAAGTTGTGAACATCAAATCTAGAAGATAGTATAATAAGGCCAATAGATTATAGTTAAAAATTGGCACTCTCTTTATTTCTGTAACACATTTCAAGAAAATTTCTTCTCATGGAAATACCAGGGAAGAATCAATAGATTATAGTTAAAAATTGGCACCCTCTTTATTTGTGTAACACATTTCAAGAAAATTTCTTCTCATGGAAATACCAGGGAAGAATCAATAGATTATAGTTAAAAATTGGCACCCTCTTCCATGAGAAGAAATTTTCTTGAAATGTGTTACAGAAATAAAATACCAGGGAAGAATCAAGTTTATATATTAGAAAATTAGGTATATAGATACTGATATTGTACATCTGTTATTTACCAGTGCTTGATCATATTATTAATATTAGCTATGGGAAAATTTATCTATTCAAACAGTGATAAAACAAAGGATACAGATAATGTGCATGTTATTCTTCAGCCGATGTGTTTCTGCACAGTACCATACATTACAAACATCTCCATTCACACTCAATTCTCTAAAGACACAAATCTCTTTACTTAAATTGTTATTGTTTTCATTTCTTGTATGTCAAAATATTATGAATTTGTTAGACTTTACACAAACTACTAAAAAACTTGATTGTAGGCCTAATTAAGCAGGTATTTATAAAAGTCAAACCATTGATAGGTGGAGTACGAGTCAAATCTAGGATACTAAATGTTATTAAGTATCAGTTTAAATGCAAAAAAATTATTGAAGCATTAGAAACCTGTAGACCTAAAATTTGTCACAAAAAAACTGTGAATTGAGTGTTTTTTTTTTTTTTTCCACATTCCTCTTAACTTGTCTGATTCAGATAAGGAGGTGTAAAAAAATAACATTTCAAATATTCGTTTTGCTTCCCGCAAGTCAAATCTAGAACTTGTCAGTCGTGCTGAATCGCCATTTTCACATACATCTGATTTTGAACATGAAATGGACAACTTTTAATATATTTTAATTAAATCTTTGATATACTCTCTATAATAAGTGGTGGTGAGAATGTGAGAAGGGCACTTGAACAGTGGGGGGGTATTGATGGTGAAGAAAAGTTGTGTGTTTAGGGATAGTATAGTATGGATAAAAGCACAGTAAAATTGCACAAATGTGTGTGGCTTGTAAATCCAAAGTACAAAAATGGATTTCTGAAGATTTATCAAGTAATTAATTAATTAATTTTGTAAGGGAACTTGGTTCAAAAGTGTAATAATTCAAGGTTCCAAAAAATATTATAGCAAGTAAACCAAGTATTAATAAAAGTGTGTAACCAAGAGGCATTCTAACACTCATTTTTACCTTAGGATGAGAAACTAAGTGTAAAGTAGTATTTTAAATAAATTTATACACCTTCCATTATTTTTAGCTAAAATTCAATAAATGAACCAGCTCTGGCATACATCTGTTTTTTCACTATCCATTAAGATCCTTCCAATAATTAACTGAAGTATTTTGATTACCAAATCTTGAACTTTAATAACTTTAAAAATAATTAAGTGCATTATCATTTCCAAACAGTTATGACAAAAACTGGATTGTCCTGATGCTTGTCTAGCCATATGCACTAACATAGTGTTAGCAGTCATTCCATTTTGACACAACAGATAATTAAATGTGTTTTCTAATGGCATGCCAGTCCAAAACACACAAGAACATTTGAGAAGTCCTGTGCTTTCTTATCACATCTACTTTAGAACAATCCTTGACAAAACACTATAAAAGTCTAAATTAAAATATTAAAAGTATAGCCTATAAGTAATATTGTCATGTGTACCAGTGTCCGTCCATCAGTTTTCCTCGTATGAATAATAGCATCACGTTCAAGTTAGCCTAATTTTGCATTAAAGTTCTATGGAAGTGTGTATTCAGTGACAGGTGGTTGTAAAAACGGGAATACAGATCTTGACTGAAGAAAGATACAGTTAATTGAAGCAAAGCTTACTGCATTTGTTTAAAGATACCAATTCATCTATCTGTAATGGGTGAACCTGCACAAACTAGCTACAATAAAGGTAAGTTCATTGATACTTAATGTCAACTAACCTGTTTTTGTCTTCTTTCAAGACAGCCAAACTTTGTGGCATTAATTTCAAAGAGACTTTCAGATGAACGTAGTGCAAATGAACTCTGCTGTATATATAGCCTGTGTGTATTTTACAGTATATCAGTTGTACTGAAACAATAAGCTTTTTTTTCTCTCTCTCTCTCTCTCTCTTTTTCTTCTTCAGTATTTTGCCATAGGTAACATTTTAAGGCAATTAGCAAAAGCAGTTGGAACTGAATGATGAGGAATGTTTTACACAGTACCAGTAAGGTATGTTAATGAAAAGTGTTAAAACCATAAGTAATACAAAGGACATTGGACAGAGAAAAATAATTATCTTTAAACAATAGATATGCCCTAACTGTATTTAACAAAAACAAATATATTAAAGAAATTATTGGTCTTCTGTTGGGAAACTCAAATGTGTACTGCTTCCCTCCACAACCTTTTAATCAGCCGTTTATATTGCCATCAAAAATGGAAATGTAGCATCTGGCATGAAACGTATTGTTTTGATGGGTATTTATATATAAATACATATTTGTGTAATCGGACAAGAATTACATGAAGAATTTCTTTTTCGAGCCATGAGGCTGATCATTAGACTGACCTTTTTTTGCCTTTTTCTGCTGTTGCACATTACCAAACTTTCCCTGATGATCTGTTTTTGTTAGGTATGGTTAGGGCAAGATTGTTGTCTAAAGAATTTTATTTTTAGTGTGTTTTTTGTATAATGGATGGTTTCAGCACATTTCTTTAATATGCATTGCTGGTATCATATAAAATCTTCATTAGTGTTCATTTTTTTACTTCTTTTGTTACTTGACTAAAAACAGTATTTGATTTGTGGAGCAACTGTAAAAAACTTATTTTGTTGCCATCAATATACTGTCAAATATGCACGTGTTAATACTTCAGGGTTACCTTTTGTTTTATAAACATTTTTATAACATTCTTGTGTTTAATAAGAAAAGATAGAAAATCAGTTAACATTTCAGTCTAATATTGGCATTTCACCAAAGGTAGATAAATATTTGTAAATAATTTATTTATTTATTTTTATATATATATATACGTGTGTGTGCCTATTATGTTCTGTAAATACACGGTGTTTAAGTGGAACTTCATGTACATTTGAAACTAAAAACTAGTTTTCACTACAGAAAATAAGTGGTATTACATTGCAGTTTGAGACACGGAACATGTTAAATGAGATGCAAGTTCAGTTTTGATAGCAATAACTAGCAAAGTAATAATTCCAAGGCTTCGCAGCAAAACTAAGAACTTTTCTCACAGCATTGATTTTATCATTAATGCCCTAAGAAAATCATGGTTATTTTTTAGAAACTTCACAACAGTGTCGCTGTAAGTATCAAATTTTATAAGCTTGTGATCTGCTGCAGACTCATCTTTAGTTTTTGTTGTCAGTTTCAAACTTCTGTAATATATAAATCTATATCTGAATAGGTAAACATCACTGAATTACATAAATATAACTTTAATCTTCAATATTTAAGGAGTCTGGGGCACTTTTATCTCAAACTAACTATGTGCACATAATTTAGTGTTAATATATTTATTTATATTTCTGTTTTTACACATTTCAAAGGAAAGAAACAACAGGACTACATAGAACACTGGGTAAAGCAATGCCAATGATTTGGGATTTCATCATACCACCACCATCAACTGTGACTGCATTTCATTCTACAATTAAACAGCCAACATTGTTAGCAAGGACCATAAAGTCTTTGTTTTTTCAATTCCATCGTCATCTGTAGAAATTTGCTGGACAGTCAAAAGTAGTCACTAGACATTATTTGTACAATTCATCTTGAGGGATCAGAAACATTTTTCAGTTTATGTTTAATAATGTTGAAATATTTAAAAAAATCACTTGTGGGGAAAGAAAAATAACATATCTTGTAACACTTGGGATAGCACCCCACTTCACGTCTCTGTTAGAAAACAAAGCCAATCAACAGTGAGATACAAATTAATCGGATGTGCACATCAATTTCTGGAATGAGAACTGTCTAGTCAAGATATCTAACATCCCACTTTATGGACCCTCATTCATTTGCACATATTTATGAGAAATTTGAAACAGTGTGTGGAGACTTGGGTTTTAGTAATCTTGTTCAACTATCCATGGATATACTTACTGTTAACCCTTTCGAGACGGGTCACGGGTGGAAGGTCGTGTCATCTCGTTTGTTGACTCGCATTCAAAATTTTATTGAACTACTATTTCATGAACTTATAT
>NW_013666888.1:272555-273603 GCF_000517525.1 Limulus polyphemus | reverse complement strand
CAATTGGAAGCTTGGAATGTCCCCTAGTGGCTTTCTTAGCCATTTTAACAGGCATGGTGTCATTTCTTTCTTTTGAACCAAGATTTCAACGTGGTAGGGTGCGTCTTTAGCCTGTTCAAAATTTCATATGTTTTTAGACTAAAATATTAGTTATTATGCTCGATAAATTATAGTGGAATTCTATGGTATTAATGTAGTAATTTATGATTTTTTAGCTATTCAAATGTATATATATACATATATATAAAACCTAAAAATATTTTGTTTCATATCCTCCACGTGAAAATTTTTTAAAGGCTTATCAACCTATGTCAAGCAACGATAGAGTACAAAGGTCATAACTAGAAGAGATAATTGTTTGCTTTACTTATCTATTTACTGTTCTGTGTTTTAGGAAAAATAACTTTAAGAACTTATTTCGAAATAGCAATAATCTGTATACATATATAATGTATAATAATTGAAATGTGACTATATTTTACAAACTACTAGGCTACTAAAACACAGCTAAGACAGGCCACTTTGTAAAGACTAAAGGTCAATTTTATATTATTGGATACGGTAACATGAGCCGTGTCATTGTAGCTTCTGTATTGTTAGCCAGGTATGGCTGAAAGGTCAATATAATAAAATTAATAAATGTACAATGTTATGAAATTTAAGCTATTTAGTCTAAACATTTATGTTTTTGTGTTATAATTTGTGTTCATTCTAGAATGAAAGAAGCATAATTTATATTTTTTTCCTAATTTTTTTTTGGTGGTTGCGAGATCGGTCAAATCTACTGAACCTATATAGATTAATTAATTAATGAAAATAACAGATAAAATATAAGGTTTTTTTCTTAAGAAACGTTTGATAATTATCTGAACATTATAAAGATTTTGCGTGTGAAATTTCAAAATTGTCTGATGCATAAAAGTATTTTTAATCTTAAAACGAATATTACTTTGCATGATAGATAGGCAACATGACGAAAAAAAAAAGACATGAGAAAACATTGCTTTAAAAACCTTAAGATTTAATTTAAAAAAATTGCTATTTTGTG
>NW_013666888.1:261396-272545 GCF_000517525.1 Limulus polyphemus | reverse complement strand
AAGTTATAGCATGAAAACTATAACAAGTTATGAGGTCAGTCCCAGAGACCAAGCCCGTGCCGAAAGAGTTAATTGGTAGCTGTACTCCGTGATTCAAGAAAACTAAAGAACAAATAAGAACTTCTTAAATGTGGAGAGCTGTGGCCTACATACATAAATTATTGAGAGATGAATGTGCAGCTGTAGGTTGAGAAGTTGACCATGCCCTTTCAATCTGTTATTATTGTTTTTAAAGATTCACTGGCTCATTGTGAAGACTTCATAACTGTGAAAAGTTGCACAACTTTCTTCTGGATTTCTGAAGACATGAGTGGCTTGAAAATGTTGTTGTTGCTGAGGAAAGCTTTCATATCATACCTTATGTTGAACAGTATGTCACTACACTAAAGTCTGAACAACTTGAAAAGTCAAACAACAAATCATTTAATTATTTCCAGACAGTTTTTCAAGATGTTTAATTCACAGCCAAGCTATACTTTTTTTTTAAAGATTTCTAGAGAAATCAAACCATTCTTCACACTGCCATTTTTCTCTAGTGACATGACTTCTTTGATCAAAAATGCCATGAAAGGCTCATCAAGCCTGAAATAATGAAAGCTGTTGCATCAGCATCAAAAATTTTGAAAATTGACATCCAAAACTCAAATAACTACATTGATGTATTGAAATTGAAGGTTAGTTTTGTTACTGAAAGAATTTGGGTGGAGTGCAAATGAATGAAGTGAATCAGAGACAAATGGTTATTTGCACTCAGATGCAACTTCAAGTTTTCCTGCTGAAGATCGTACCTAGCTAGAAAAAATCTCCTTTTAATTACTTTCTTGTGAGAAACTTCAACTTTCTTGAACCTAGGATCCTCAACTCTGGCAGATAAGCATGTATTAGAAAACTGAACTATGGCTACAGACTGTGTCTCAGAAAGCAGCTTTGATGAAGTTTTGAAGGAATTTAACCATTTTTATAGTGTTTCTCTCTCTCTGTAGTTCTGTCTTCTTTCAGTAGATTCAGGCCAGAGTATGAGAGATTAAATACATACTTCCATGACTACTTGGCCAACAAAGATAAGTTCAGACATCTTAGGAGATTATAAAAGATTGAGCTCTTCCTGTCACATGGACAGGCAACAGTTGAGCATGGTTTTTCAGTGAACAAAGAAATGATGGTAGAAAATTTTGCTGAGCAGCCCCTTGATGTTATTAACGATCAGATTTGTAGTATGGGAGGTATGTTTAACATCAGTTGTTATTCCAAAGAGCTGCTGCTTTTATCAGCAGGTGCTAGCAGAAGTAATAATCATACCTAGAGGGGGTCAGTGCAGAGGAAAAGAGGCTCACTAGAAAAATTGTAAAGAAAAATCCTTGATGGAGGAGTTTTCAAGGATCAGGGCAAAAAAAAAGCAAAGTGAAAGAAGATGTGCAACTCCTCTTAGAATCAGCAGGCAGATATGCCGAAGAAGCTGATGCAATTAAATAGTATGAGAACTACCAAGCAAAAAAATAATTAAATTTGTGAGGCAGAACTAGAAGTAAAACTAAAGGAATGCCTTCAGTACAGTTCATTAAATTGTTTGTGGACAGTATAGCATATTATTAGAATGAACTGTTTGTTTTGCACATTTTGTTGAAGATCAAGTGTGGTGCACTGTTTTAAGTGTTTTGTTTCCATTGCTGAACTGTAACTTGATTTTCCAAATTCTTGGTCTATTGTATGCGTCATTGATCAAAACACTGACTTGATGTACTGCTTTTAGAATAAATTTCTTTAACTACTTGAACCAAAACTGACTTATTATTATTAAGAAAGTTTACTGGTCCAGAGATTATTTAGAATGAAAAGTGATTATAATTTTTGATTTTTACTATTATGTTATTATACAGTTAAGTAAGTGTAAAATCCTTATTTTTACAATTTTATCATTAGTTATTATCATTGAAAATTGTAAAATGATCCTTGAAGACCATTGAAAGGTTTGTGAAATTTAATCTGAAAAACAATGAACCCTGTATATATATATGCTTTAGCTCACAGGATTTTTATTATTAATATTGTACTTGTCCAATTATAAGGCGATGTTTTTTGATTAATAATTAGGCTGTAAAATTTAATAGTCACCTTATAATTGCGGCCGACCACAGGCCCCTTCCTCCTACTCTAGCCTGTCGCATTCCTGAATGTCCAGATAGCATCAGTCTACGCATGCACACCAGATGTTCACTCAAGGTCATCACTAATTCTTGCAACTAATCCACCTGCAGGCTGTTTAGTTATAGTATCGATTCTGTGAACCTAAAAAGGGATGTTATGGCACTCAAATTTTTTTTCTTTCCCATGGTTTCTGAAAAATGGAGGTTGCCCAATACGGTAATCTTATGTTGACTTATCAAGGAATTGTCGTTTTGGAGACAAATTGATAGTTTTTAGGCTTAATCAGCAAACTTTGTTGTCTTTTATCTTATCCATTAAAATGGCAAAGAAGTAGAAACGACACTAAATTTCTTTAGTTTACAAATAATATCTTAAAAATTAAAAAACAACAACAAATAATATGTTTAATCATAAAATTACTTACTCAAAAATTTATTTTTAGAGGGAGCATTGTTGGAGTTACATGTTTTGAATCATTGAAAGTTAATTATACTTTGAGAACAGTATTCCAAATTGCTTCTGTCCTTGGAACTACTTTCTTCATCATTAATAATACCAAGTATGATAGCTCTGATTATGCACTATTGTTTAATGCTGCAATTTCTATTGTAACAAGCTTCTTTTCAAATTATGGCAAGGTCAGTCTAAGCCACACAATGTCAGCTGTACCTCTTGTATGAGGATGTCAACTTTTAAACTATGTTTAAGCAGACTAAAGAATGGCTTGAAAATGTTAATGTTGCTAAGGGAAACCTTCATATCATACCTTATGTTGAACAGTATGTCAGAATACTAAATATGATGGAGAGGGAAGGACTTGACAGGTTTTTGTAATTCCAGTTTCTGCAGAAATCTTTCTTGTGAAAATAGACATTGATTTCAAGGTATGGCTGGAAGCTTGTGAGCTTTTGTCAACTTTAGATCCTTGTTTACTATATTGTTACTGATACCAGGAGATATACCTAGCTTCACAGCAATGCCCTCTTTGGTTCAAAGTTTGTCTTTCATAACCATATTGTGTTCATTTTGTAAATAAGGTTAGTTTCTTTCTATTGGCTTGGGGTATGATTTTGAAGCCTGTGACTGTCCTGTGAAGTACATTAAAATTGATAGCTTCTATAAAATACTGAGTCCTTTGGCTCTATCTTGTCCAGCATTATTGCATTACAGAGAGGGACGTGACATTATCTTCGGCGTATAAGTGTACATGTGGTGTTGTTGCTAACTTGAATGGTCAAGAATTCACTGTGAACCAAATGTATAGGAGTTGAGTGTGTTGTTTGGCACCACAGCTTGCATCTGTGGCAACATATCACTACATAGACATGTGCACATTTTTTTATATGTAGAAATTAGATGCTGTATATATTCAAGTAGAGTCATTCACACACACATTTGTACTATTTTTTAAGATACTTTTACTAATTTTTCTTATTACTAAATTTATTAATGTGGAACATCATATTAGTTTTGTGCTTGTTTGCTTCATGTAAATAATATTTTTTCTTGACATTGTGTTCTAGGGAATTGATAATGTGAATTTTTCTACACTCAGAGTTTAGCTTTTCCCAGGTGTCTGTGCTACTGATGTGTCTCCATCTAGAGGCAACAGTAATAAAAACTTAAATAAATGCACTTGTATTGTTAAACAACAATGGTAGGAAAATAGTACTCATTAAAAACTAGTGGAATTGGTGTATGTTGGATTTATTACATCCATTTACGATTGACATTCTGAAATAAGTAACTTTAATGATTTTTAACTCTAAATGTAACAATGAATGAAATATTTGATTTTAAACATTTCTCCGTTATATTAAGTTTGTAATGAGAATCACTAGTATTTTAATTAAAGCAAAAAAGAGACTCAAACCTGGTATTCTAATCACTCGTATAATTTGTTCTCCTTATAAATCAAAAGGAACCTGCTTTGCATTACAAACCAGAAAGGGTTGTTTTTGTTTTGCTGAATAAATAATTATACACAAACAAATCCTCAAATATCACAAACTAAAGGTCCTTTTTAAAATGAAACCTCTAAAGCTGGTTGGCATGTAATGAGTGTTTTTTTTTTTGCTTACCTACCTGTGAAGTTAGCATTACAAACGAAAATCGTGCTGTTAAATATACAGTCATGATAAAATTTCCGAAGAAGATAATTATGTTTTATGTTACAATTTACTTTAGAACAGTCAGATCCTTCAGGTGATAATATGGCTTAAATCTATTTATGTCGGTTGAGATTTTATGGTAGATTTAACTTCTCAAACTTGCAAGATTACTTGAAACTACGAGTCAGTGTTTATTTAGCTCGATGTTTTAAAGTGAATATAATTTTTATGTAGAAATTTTGATAAACCTAGAGTCGGTGTCTGAACAATTAGAGAATGGGGTGAAATGTATGTTGACATGCCAAAAAAAACCATATTTAAATACTTCAGTGAAGTTATTAATAACCTGTTACTGTTAATCTTTGTTAAATGTCCATAAAAACGAGTTGTGCACTTTTGCTTAGTTCCATTTTTCTTTTGTATAATAAATTAAACATGCTTGTTTTAGCCACAACCATCTGGCAGCCAAGATATAGGATCTGAAGAAACTTCTGTTTCCAGTGACACTTTTGTTTCAGACACAGCCCAATCTGAGGAATCTACTCCAAAAGATCATAAAAAGAAGAAAAATCGGTGTCAACTGTGTCGTAAAAAAGTTGGACTTACTGGTAAGTTACTGGTTAAGGATTGTTTGAAATGATCTTGTAAAAGAAAAAAATTGTGTATACTTTGCATCTGAAATTTGTACAGAACCTACACGATATCCCTTTCTGGGCCACTGAGCACATTTCAGGTGTCAATTACACATAAAGTAATAACGTAATGTTATTATAAACACAATATCCCTTTCTGGGCCACTGAGCACATTTCAGGTGTCAATTGCACATAAAGTAATAATGTAATGTTTACGGACAACCACGGATCTAATGGTCCATCTAGGCTGTCCCATCCTCTAAACTAAACAAACTATTAAATAAAATACTCAAAGCCAGCCCTTATCATTCATATAGTTATCAAACTTTCTCTTAAACTCACTTAAATTTACTGCCTCCACAACATTTGAAGGCCATCCACCCCATTAGAAAAATTGAACTGTCATAGTTGAAGATGACTCCTACCTTGCCAAAATTTATATTTGTGCTTCCCTGTCCTACTATTCTCACCATTAAGTATGAAAAAAGATGATGCATCAACACTATAAATTCCCTTAACAATGTTAAACACCTCAATCAGATCTCCTCTAACTCTTAATTTTTCAATTGAAAACAACTTCAGAGATCTTAACCTCTCCTCGTATGACAACCCCTCCATCCCAGGCACCATTCTAGTAGCCCTCCCTCTGAACCCTTTCCAACAATTAGATGTCCTTCCTAACGTAAGGAGCCCAAGACTGAACACAGCACTCCAAATGTGGCCAAATCAGTGCCCTATACAATGAGTTTATAACCTATCTAGACTTGTATTCAAAACCCTATTTTCTCTACCACTAGCAACAGCACACTGTTTGAACAGCTTTATAGACTTATCAACCACTACACCAAGATCCCTTTCTTTCATAACACTTGTAAGGTTATTCCCATTCAAATGATACTTATAATTCAAATTGTGATAACCTGTATGCATTATCTTGCATTTATTATGATTAAAATCCATCTGCCATTTATTTGCCCAACTCACTAAATGATACAAATTCTTTTGTAAAGCAACAGCAGTCTCCTCAACACCCAAGACTTTACTATCATCAGCAAATTTAAGTAATTTATTGACCATTCCTTCATCTATGTCACTACTGTAAATCAAAAGGAGCAAATGTTCTACGACTGAGCCCTGAGATGACATTAATCCAGTTTGAATGGACTCCATTTGTAACAACCCTCTGATTTCTTCCATCCAGCCACTCTTCTATCCAGTTAGCTAACTTATCCCCCACACCTATAGAGATATTTTTATTTTTACAATCCTTTTATATGGCACCTTGTCAGATGATTTCTGAAAATCCAGATACACCAAATCTACACCCTTACCCTCATCTACATAAGCAGTAAGCTTTTCAAACAGTGTCAAAAGATTTGCAAGGCAAGATTTTCCCTTAGTGAAACCATGTTGCACCTTGTTGAATGCTTTATAAAAATCCAGATACACCAAATCTACACCCTTACCCTCATCTACATAAGCAGTAACCTTTTCAAAGGATTTGTAAGCAAGATTTTCCCTTAGTGAAACCATGTTCACTATCTTATAATATTCTAAATTTTGTTAAATGACTTTGTAAAGCATCTTTTAACAGACTTTCCAAAACTTTTCCCATACCTGATGTATAATTATTGGTACAACATTTATCACCTCTCCTGAAAAGAAGAGTAACATTAGCCAACTTACAAAAAACAGTAGTAAGTATATCTGCTACAAAAATTTAAATAACAATAATAATAAATCAAACACTATTTCAACAATTTTTTTCACACGAAAGTATTTTAGAATCGATATTTCTTTCATTTTCTAATATCGTTCAGTGTGGTTTGCATTTCAATGCAGCACTGAGGAATCTTGCTTATAAATAACATGCTTATTGATTTCTTTGAACATTTTTCTGCTCGTTACAAAACTTGGGTTTATACTTGTTAAGAAACTACCTTAGAAATATAAGCCCCAAGTTTGAAATTACCAGAGGAAGGACATCCCAGTCTAAAATTTTGTATTTCCTCTTTAGGTAGAATGCTTTGACAAGAAATTAATGGCAGTTAATGCATCATAAATATGATAGATTGATAATTATCAATTCACCAAATGATTTATGATATTGGTGATTTTTTAACTAATGCTCAATGTCATGATCTTCAGTTTTTTTAAGTAATGTATTATTTTTGTTAAAGCCTTTCATTTCATTATTCATAATCTCATTTTTTTTTTCTTTTTTGCTTTAGGGTTTGAGTGTCGTTGTGGAGGGCTTTTTTGTAGCGTACATAGATATGTAAATGAGCACAACTGTTCGTTTGACTACAAGCAGCATGGTGCACAGGAAATCAGAAAAAACAATCCTCTTGTAGTGGGAGAAAAAGTGCAGAAAATATGACTAGATGTTGAAAAGTAGTATGTAAGAGCTGGAAGAGACGAGTTTTTTTTGGTTTATTTTTTTTCCTTCAAACTTAGACTGTTTAGCAGCAAAATTGTGTTTGTCTGATACAGGAAAGACTGTTGACAAGCGGATATCTTTAATTTGCAGGTGATGCTGTTTGACATTTTATGCTTTTACTCAGAACACAAGTAACTTCCATCATTTTCATTCAGGAAAAACATATTAAAATTTAGGAACGAGACCAAGATCTGTACTATGTTTTATATTTGCTTTGTACAGTTGCATTAAACCCCCTTTTTCACAAATTACGGTAGATAAAGTATTGATCCATAAATTGAATTATTTCATAATAGAAACATGAAAGGGGTTAGTATGTATACTTGCATTAATTTAGGCCTGAAGTGTTTTAACAGCAGTGTACTTTATCCTATGGCATTGATTTAAAAGCTAATTCTAAATTAGTTGTTTTAAGTGTGTGTGTGTGTGTGTGTGTGTTTTGTTCCCTTAGTGGAATAAACTGGGATGTGCAAAGAAAGCACAACAATTTCTTCATTGTAGGATATTAACCTACTTATAATGTATATTATCATCATCATCGTGAATATAATAAACTGTTACATAGTTACTTGTGTTCAATCAGTTTTAATATATATATATATTTTTCAGCCATTTGATTTACTCTTTTTTTTAATCTCTTGAACAAAGCAAAAAAAATCAAATTTTTGTTTAAAAGTAAAGTAAAACTGTTACCAAAACCAAGCCCAAGACTACTCTCCTCACAGATGTGGTTATAGTAAAAAATTAAGATATTAAGAAAATACACACTAATATCCTTTATTCTCATTTTGTTACAAAATTCTTCTACCTGTGAAATGTCTATTTCAATTTGATACTTTCCAAACTATAGATTCTTAACATTTAGATGTATTTTTTAGAGAAGATGTAAACTATTGAACACAACTATACTGGTATTTCAAAAAATGTGTGACTAATCAAAGTGTAGTTTTTTGGTGCACATTCAAAATTTCTATAACTACAAATTTACTATTTTTCAACTAACTAAACTTGGGTCATCTGTTGGTTCAGTGGTAACTTTAGACTTGCAACCTTAAAATCTGGGGTTTAATTCCCCTTGGTGGACAGAGTTCATATTATCTATTGTGTAGTTTGTACTGAAACAAACGAAACAAAAAAAAAAGTTAAGGAGAATTTATTTTGCATGTATTGTTAAGATTAACACATTCTTAATTTTTGGTAATTACTTTTAGTCATACTAACTAAATTAACTTGTACGATGTTTTGAAATGTCTTTTACTCACACCTTAATAGTATACTTGAATGAGAATTTCAAGAATATGGAACATTGATGCTTATAAGTTCTTGTGAATTATTCAGCCAGATAAGTTTACGAGATATGAAAATAATGTCTGTAGCCCAATCTATCGTTCAATGTACTACAGTACGCTGACTTATCCCTCATCAGTAACACTGGCCAACAGTAAAAGGAGAGAATAGGACTAGGCTTCTTTTCTTTTGTTTTACTCTTGTCAAGGGTTACTGATGTGCAGTGGAATTTTTTAAAACTGGTATAACTTAGTGACAAGTTGTAAATTAAATGATAGGTTGGGCTTTACATCTATTTTATTTAGTCCTGTAAACAACTTTTCTGGCAGAATAATTAAGAATAAGTTGTAACATCAATGCTGCCTATTCTTTATATTCCTATGTCTGTTTTTTCACTTGTCCACTGTTACTCATGAAGGGTGGAATTACCTGAAACTTCTATAATTTGATGACAGGCAGTAAATCAAATGATAGATTGGGCTTCACATTTCTTTCTTTAGTATTTTAACTTTGACATTTATACCTAGTAACTCAGATGGTACTGTTTATCCAATCAAATGCTCATTTTATGACCAATCATTCCCTTGATTCTGATATTTTTTTGTAGATTTGAATGAAAGAAACATTTAAGTAACTGGCATGTTATTTAAAAAATTTTAAATGTTTCCTTAGTCTCAATTTGAGTAAATTAAGGAATATCGTACATCTTAAAATGTCAGTTTCTTCTTTAATATTTTGACTTTATATGGTTATTCATACAGTATATCTAGTCTGTTCAAAGTACACTTTTTGATTTTTTTTTTTCTGTTTCTTGAATTTGGCAATAAAATCTAATCTTTGTCAGAAAGTTATCAAAGAAAACTGTATCATTTATATTAAAATTAAGTTAACATTATCATGCTCCCTGCAATAGTATTTAAGTTGAACCTTAACAGCCAATTTAAGTTTAGGGGAAACACGTAAAAAAATTATAATTAAACAACGTTACACCCATTTAAACAAAGAAATCAAGTATCGTTTTGTTAAACATTTGTTTAGTTCATATCGATAATCCACAAAAACCTTTTAGTTAGTAAAATTTGACACAGTTATGCCAAATATGAATTATTCTTTAATGTACTCTTCCTTCTATGAAAGATTAAAATGCAAGAACTATCAATGACCCTGTTGCATATGTATGCCAAATTTTTCCTTAGTGAACGTGCTGATTTTTGTTTTTGTTTTTCTTTTAAGTTGGTTGTTAGAAACTCAAAATTTGAAAATTTTGGACTAGTTTCAAAAACCAGTCAGTATCATCATCATCATGTGACCACAAAGTGTAACATTTCTGGTGGTTCATCAGATCTAGGGTGTAGCTGACTCCTCTGGGAGTTGTTGTAACATTCTTGCTTCCTAGTGGTTTGGTTATGATGTGAAGGATTGACTGTGAAGCCAGAATGTTGCTACAAGGGATGACACATACCCTTTGTTACTTGTTAACAACAGGTGCAAGAGAACTGACGTGCTAGTTATTGCTCACTTGATTACGCTTAACTTTGTAAATTACAGATCAGTTAGACTAAAGGTAAAACAGTCATAGTGGATATTAAGTTTTAGATTTTTTTATAACATTGCAGTATCATTGTACTGATAATTATCAAATTCAAATATATATATATATATCATATTTCTTCGTTTTGTTTTAATTGGTATTTATTTGTTTCATTTTTCAGTTAATAGAAAACTATTTCTTATGTACATTTATGTACCATCTTAATCTGAAACAATTCTCTTGCTTCACTTACCTACCATGAGGCATACAACCAAGAACTCCAGTTATTACAGTGTCCATTATACTTAACTCTTGCTTCACTTACCTACCACGAGGCATACAACCAAGAACTCCAGTTATTACAGTGTCCATTATACTTAACTCTTGCTTCACTTACCTACCACGAGGCATACAACCAAGAACTCCAGTTATTGCAGTGTCCAATATACGTAAACTCTTGTTTCACTTACTTACCACGAGGCATACAACCAAGAACTCCAGTTATTGCAGTGTCCAATATAAGTAAACTCTTGCTTCACTTACTTACCACGAGGCATACAACCAAGAACTCCAGTTATTGCAGTGTCCAATATAAGTAAACTCTTGCTTCACTTACCTACCATGAGGAATACAACCAAGAACTCCAGTTATTACAGTGTCAAATATACGTAAACTCTTGCTTCACTTACCTACCACGAGGCATGCAACCAAAAACTCAAGTTATTACAGTGTCCAATATACGTAAACTCTTGCTTCACTTACTTACCATGAGGCATACAACCAAAAACTCCAGTTATTACAGTGTCCAATATACCTAAACTCTTGCTTCACTTACCTACCACGACGCATACAACCAAGAACTCCAGTTATTACAGTGTCCAATATACGTAAACTCTTCCTTCACTTACCTACTATGAGGCATACAACCAAAAACTCCAGTTATTGCAGTGTCCAATATACGTAAACTCATGCTCCCCTTACCTACCATGAGGCATACAACCA
>NW_013666888.1:244636-261068 GCF_000517525.1 Limulus polyphemus | reverse complement strand
TTTACCCACCATGAGGCATACAACCAAGAACTCCAGTTATTACAGTGACCAATATACGTAAACTCTCGCTTCATTTACCCACCATGAGGCATACAACCAAGAACTCCAGTTATTACAGTGTCCAGTATACGTAAACTCTTGCTTCACTTACCTACCACGAGGCATACAACCAAGAACTCCAGTTATTACAGTGACCAATATACGTATACTCTTGCTTCATTTACCCACCATGAGGCATACAACCAAGAACTCCAGTTATTACAGTGTCCATTATACGTAAACTCTTGCTTCACTTACCCACCATGAGGCATACAACCAAAAACTCCAGTTATTACAGTGTCCAATATACGTAAACCCTTGCTTCACTTACCCACCATGAGGCATACAACCAAGAATTCCAGTTATTACAATGTCCAGTATACGTAAACTCGTGCTTCACTTACCCACCATGAGGCATACAACCAAGAACTCCAGTTATTGCAGTGTCCAATATATGTAGAAAAACATAAAATGTAGTCATTTCTTCTAAAAGATTTAATCTGCTGACCTACGCTCAGACCAAAGAATTGTTAACTGAATGTAGTTGCAGCCAGAAATCATTAAGGATATTATTAGAAACAATTCTCTACAGACCTGATGGCCCATGGTTGGGGTCCCATAGATGAAAAATTGTTCTTTACAACTTGGAGCTGTGTGTATGCCCATGCTATAAGAGTGACAATTACATCCACCTATTTCAATTCAAGTGTCTCGGAATTGGAAATTGGTACTCCTTACTAGCTGCTTTCCCCCTATCTGTTCAAAGTTAGTAATGACTAGCACAGATAACCTTTGTATAGATTTGCTCAAAAGTATAACTGAAACAAATTCCATACAGACCTTGTCAGTATTAAAACATTTAACATCTAAGACTATCACACTAGACTCAAAGAAATCCATAGATATTTATGCTTTGTATCCTATTATTAATGCATTGTACGTACATTGTGCTGCTTTCAAAGTTAACTAAAACTAACACGTTTATCGATAACTAAAGAACGTCATTATTACCTCCACCCCCTACGTGTGAGTGTGCTTGTCAGCAAGAATTCTCCAAAACAGCGGGATGGATGTGGACGAAAGTTGGTGCACATATGGACTATGACCCAACTTAGAAGTCATTAGTTGTTGGAGGACCAGGGTCACAGCAAGTTCACGAAAAAAAATCCATAGCTGTTAACATGGGGACTGGTTTTTCTCACTATTTTTGCTCTATATTTAAGTCAAAAATGATTGGATTATGATGAACATATGTAGAATATTATTCCTCATTGTCCTGCCAAAAATGGTCCGTGTCCGCTAATAACGACGGACATACAGACGCATTTTTTTTTGACAACCGAATATGGTCAACCCTGTTTCAAACGTATTATTGTCTTGCTCGAAACCAAACTGTCAGTTCAATCGTTGTAAAAAAGTACAACGCCAATGATACATTGTGTGGTGATGTCACAAGTATCAAGATATTTCAGGAGTGATTGTCCATACCTTAATACTTCAGAACGTAATTACTGTGTGTATTGTAGAAGTTGCTTGTTATTGTGTGTAGCCAAGAGCCCCTCTTATTGATTGCGAGTCGAGCACTCTAACCACCTGGCCTTGCCAGTCCCTGGTAGCTTGCCTCACATGTAAACTTTCTAAAACCAAGATGATTTGTTTCCTTTTAACTAGGAATGAAAGTACAACTCGCGTAACCTGTAACGACTTAAAAATAGCCATAATGGCCCTCAGTTGATATGAACAGTAAAGTTAGAAGGAATAAAAGCTGTGATTTCTCTTAGCAAACTGTGACCTGCCTTGTGTATAAAAATAATAACTTTTTTAAGAAAAAAGATTTTTCAGATTAATTCATATTCGACTAGAAAGTTAAATAAGTCAGGTGTTATCTAGTGGTTAATGTAGCGGGCTGAGTTCCCGCAAGTTCAACGTTTAAGCCGATGATGTATCGCTGATCACACACTGCATTTTCAATTGTTTTTTTTTTTATATATATATAAAAGTTGCAGACAATCCATTTATTCAGTTAAGAGTAGAAGTGGTTTCTTCTCCTTCCTGTCGGCAGTGCTAAATCCTCAGTGTTTCTGACCTGGCCTTTTAGCCCGTGTGTCGCATAAAGTGCTATTCAAGCTGAACTACCACAGAAAGTTGGTGTGTTAATAGTTACTACTGGCTCCTTTACACGCATTAGATATAATTGATGTTTTAAATCAATACATTATTTGGATGGTTCCAGATTTAATGTGTTAATATAATTGTTGAAGCTAGCAGAGTTAAAACATTTAACATATATTAAAACTAAAAACTAGTAACAATTAAAATTCAAGTTCTGAGCTTTACTGTTGTTGAGTCTGAATAGCTCGCCACCAAATACACGCTGTTATATTGGTTGGGCTTTTTCAACTGTTCCAGAACGACAGACTTTAATTGGTTCATTAAATAAAGGGATTAACTTCAGTGGATCATTTCGTCGACGTGATTACAACAACTTCATGCTTTATAAAGAAGATGCCTTTTTTTTTAAAGGTTTTACTAATATTTCAAGCTTGCATGAACTTCAAATTGACAGGCTTAAAATCTGTAATAAAATTCTACTGTAATAGAATAAAGAAAGAAAATAAATGTCACTTTCGAAACGCAAGTGTGTTGATATTAATTTGAACACTGGAATGGAGTTATAGATAGCGTCATCTATTGACAAATATTTAAAGTTAACGATTCTTAACATTTTTCATTCTATCGTTTTGATATTAGCAACATTAATTAGTCATTTCACTGTAAGAGCTTATAAGATGAAATAAACTTATTTCGCTAGTTATTGGAAGTTGTATAACAGTTTCATGTACTCTATAACATTAAGTCATTAATTTAGCTGTATTGGTGTGGTGTTCTCAGATTCACTGGCTTTTATCAGAATAAGCGAGTAAGATCCGAAAAAAATAAGAGATCCGTCGGATACTATACCACGGGGTTAAAGGTCTGACTTTCCCCTACTGTGATTAAGCCTGACGCAGAGTTTTATAAATCGTCAAACTTTGTTATCACACTCAAATCTAAGTTGATCTTTAACAACGGGAAATGTTTCTGGTGTGTTGTGAAAAACTGGAGAGATATTTTAATAAGTTTCTCCCAACACCCCAAGCTTGAAGTTAAGTTTCCAACTAAACGTGAACTAAAGGGGGAAAAGTTAAATAAGCGTTTAATCTCGCAGTGAAAACTAAAGCACGAAATAGGTCATCTTTAAAATCTGCATGGGCTCTAAATCTACAAACTAACTTAACCAAAGAACGTACTGAAATTAGCTAAAATCACAGAAAAATAAGGGAGAACATAGTAATATATACAAACACACTCACTCTCTCTCTCTCTAGTTGTGTGTGGTGTTCACGTCAAACAACATCCTGTTCACCACAAGAAATGACCACTGTCAATATCTACAATGTTTCATTCTACAGTAACCTTTCCTAATGGGGAAACCATAAGTCTGTGGTGACTGACTGATGTAAAACCAACACAATGTGCGCTGAAATTTTGAAAATTGTATCTAGTAACTAAAGGAGTAGAAAACGCATGATAGCTTTGCATACCGCATTTCTTCTCCTCCTTTTAAATTCAGGCCGACCAATTAACGATTAAGAATTAAATCGTGCATTGATCAAGAAATCGGTACAACCTGCTCTCACTCGTATAAATCAATTTGCCTCACTAAAAACAAACAAGTAAGACAGGAAAATAAATCAACAAATCTAGCACAAAATATTAAAGGTAAAATTAAACACAATGAAATGAAACGTTTTAATAATGATCACTTATCTCATTTAGGAGAGTATAGCTAACATTATGCAATACGAGAATAAACCGTTTTTAAAAAATAGCTAAATAAAGTTTTATTTGTAGTTAAGCATAAAGTTACATAATAGACTACCTGTGCTCTGCCCACCATGGGTATCAAAACCCCGTTTCTAGCATTCTAAATTCGCAGACATACCGATGTTCCACCATAGCTAAACATGACCTTCAAAATTCAAAATAACTCTCTTTTTTGTTTTAACACAAAAAAGCGAAAGAAAATATAAAATGAACCCTTTTAAGAGCTCACACGCACTGGCATATCCAGGAATTTGAAGGGGGCAAGTCTTAACATTCATATTTGCATATCATTTATTTTTATAATATTTAAACTTTATTATTTCCTTTACATTAGTTAAATGAGTGTTATAACATGTCACGTTATTGACGTCACTCAGCTAGCGCGAAACGTGACTACACTGAAGTTGGGATTTTGGAAACCGTGAATAGGATTTTGAGTGAGCTAGATGTAAGTTGAAGCTAAAGAATATAAAACTGGGAAAATTTACATAACGAAATTAGGAATTGTAGGGAAAAACTGGTGAAAAATAAAAATACAATCCAAAGGGAGGGGGACGGTATGGCCGCATGCTCCCTCCCCGGCTACACCGGTGCACACACACACACACATGTAGAAAATAAAAAAGTACAGGAAAGTCTCAGAATAGAAAACTCGGCAAAACAGCCTTGTTTCTTAATTTGGTAGAGGGAATAACTTCTCACAATTGATTAGTTGAAAACAAATTAGCCAGAAGGGCTAAGAATTTGATCTTAAATAGTAAACATCAGGATTGAAAATTTAGGTTCAAACAAACTCTGACTGGTCGGAAAAGCTTGAACGAAAGTGTGGGTTAAAGATGTAATGACAAGGTTATAATGATTCTCTGCCCTATAAATTTTTTTAGGAGCTCATTGTCAAAACTACTGTTGTAGTCAAGTGATATGTCTACAATACTTACGTGTATACTCACATGTATCCTGCCTGTAAAACGTATATTCCTACACTTCCTGTAGACAGCCTGGTCCACTTGGGCATCCACGAATCTCCCACTTCATCTTCATAGAGCTGTGAATTCCATGGTTGTCATCATCCTAACAATAGTTCATTGGTATCCAACCACATTCCGTCCATTATCACTTGGTTTTATATAAAATAGGTTCTAGTGGGAAATAAACAAGGGGAGGGGCGAGACTGCGAAAACAGGTACTCACACTAGTAACCATAATAGATTGGTCACCCTTTCAGTCCTTAAGGCATTATAATGTGACGGTCAGTCTTACTATTCGTTGGTAAAAGAATAGCCCAGCGTTGACGGTGGGTGGTGTTGACTAGCTACCTTCTCTTACCTCACTGTGGACGTTGCAGTATATCCGTTCTACGAGGAAGACCATACTTCACATCCACAGGAAGCATGTTTGATAAACATCTAGTCAATATCTGTTCCATTATATGGTAAGCCATCATGATGTATGACAATTGTTCATCCCAGTAAGTTCAGCTGAGATAATGAACATGGCAAACTTGGAAGATTTGCTTACCCATTCTGCTAAGTAACCATCTGACTAGGGAATGATAAGGTGAAGTATGGATCTTCGCCACGCTTTACATAATTCACAGAATAAATGGTTGTTGAAATAAACTTTCTGATCTATGCGGATCTCTTCTGAAGATCCAAACTGTGCTGTCCAGTGCTAAACCAACGCATCAAATACGGATCGTGCCAATGAATTGTCAACTGGATATGCCTCGGCTCACTTTGTGAAGTAGTCAGTAGTGAGTAATATGTACCAATGACCTCCCTCGGTCTCCAAGAGTGGTCACATAATATCCAGGATTATCCTCTTCAAAATAAAACCAACAATTCTTTGTTGGAGTTTACCCTATCTGGGCTAGTTCTTTCTCAAGGTAACACATAATGTACAGTATTCCTAACAGTGCCAAACAATTTGACTCAAATTTAGTCAAAAGAACTGTTGTCGAATGTTAATACAAGTGCAAGCAATAACATGGTTCCCTCCAGTTTTTTATTTTTCTCTTTAATACATAAGACCAGGCTTGCCCTGGGAATGTTAGGATTTGGCAGACTTTTTCTGTAGACTTTAAGCACGTTTGATTTGAGTTAAACGTTGCCATTTAATAAGTAGACTTCAGAAAACTTTTAGAATATAGGTTTTTGCTGATATCTCGTTATTTTAGACGTTTATTTTTAAGACTATGAGTAATTTTTAGTGAGTCTGACGTTAACGATTTTCATAATTAACGTGAGATTTATTTAGTGTGGAACAGTAGATCAACCGAGTTATGCTCGTTAAAAATTTGAAATGAAATAGAACATCTTCAAATCTAACTCCCTAGTAGAGGGAACTGCCCATTGTGGCAATTAAATGTATATTTTAACGTGTTTATTTTTAGTAAAGACTGTTTATTCTGATTGTACATTGTGTTCAGTCTCTCATTATTTCTCACGAACCTAGTTGATCAGAGGATATCGAACTTCTCCGCAATTAGCTAGATATCTTGACGAATTTCTTATCATTCAGCGGACCTATCATATCACACTTGGGGGAATCAGTGGTATCTACAAATATCACAAATGTATATCTTCCTGCTATCGAACTCTATAACTGGACAGTAATATGTAGCCATTTATTTCGGATGTTAAGACTAATTTAAAGGTACACTGTCCACGTTGTTAATGGTCTTTCATTGATCACTAGACCACGTTAGGGAGGATTTATGGAGGGTCAGAGAATCAATGATGCGAGAAGAAAACAACTAGTTTTTATACGTCATGTAAGCAAGTTTGTCCATTCTTTCTTCAATGTTAAGTTTTATGAACAGTAATGGTTAAAATGTCAAAATATGCATAATATATTATTTGTTTTATTCGTTAGCTTAATGTGGTGAAGGCGCTCGTTTCGCAATTTGAGAGTTGCGAGCTCGAATCCTGTCACCGAAGATACTCATCCTTTTAGCCACTGGGGTGTTATGATGTACAGTCAATTCCACTTTTCATTGGTAAAAAAAAGTAAAAGTATCCCAGAATTTGAGGTGGGTGGTATTGATTATCTGCTTTCTCTCTGGTCTATCACTTTTAAATTAAGAACAGCTTGTGCAGATAGCTCTCGAGTTATTTTGCAGGAAATTCAAGAAATAAACAATTATTAGCTTAGTAGATGGATGTAGGTGTAACCTAGGCTCTCAAGCTAGCTGGACCACCTGATGAAACATTATTGGGATCATAAGTTTTTGTTTTATGACAATGCAGACTCTTAATTAGACCAGGATATTAAATTAGTTACATTAAATGATGGTTAATTTTGAGTTATAATCTACGTAAGTAACTTGCTTTGATCTTGAGTTATTGATAACTACATCTGGTTTCGTATTTAGCAAACATGTCAATATTTATTTCGATAACAAAAAAATGGCAGATAAATGTTTTCAACTAGTCTATACTCGTTCTGAAATCTCAATAAATTTGTAATATATTTCATTGTACAACAACGATATCGATAATAGATACAGAGACGGCGCTAGCGTGTGGGGGACCATGACGGGGATCCCCGAATTCTAGTCAAAATTACAAAAATCTACAGAGTTATCCAACTTTAATAAACAGTGAAAAATATTGCTGTGCATTCCCGCCTAGGCCTGCTGAGTTATTTCACTCATTGATAAAGCATATGCAACGTATTAAATATCACCGCATCCGTATGATTACAGAACTGTCCCTGTGTACGCTGGTAACTGAGCGAATTTTTTAAAAGTGTTTATTCTATACGTGTATCAGGTTTTGCTATGTTTGATTCCGTTTACACCGAATGCACTGGTATTATTTTTTCACGTTCCTCATTTGTCTAAATAGGTGGCGTGATTACTTAATAAATATGAAGTAGTTAGGTATTATATATATATATATATGGAGAAAAACATAACTGTATAAAAACATTTAAAGGTTAATATTATTAATTAAAAGGAAATATTATGTTGAAATACTTAAAATATATGCGGTCATAGCTTTAAGAGGAAAATGTACGTGAACATTGAAGTCTAAATTCTCCTGCGAGATGACTAATGTAATAACATTGCGCGTGCGTTCTTAAATTAGAGGTTTAGTAGCTTGTGGTTGGGTCCACGAGGTGTCGCCCCTGCTGTTAAGGTGACTCGGCCATTACTCGATAAAGCAGAGTAACTAGTGGCTTAAGAGTAATTAGGCATTACTTGGATGTGGGAAGGAAAGAAGAAGAGATGAGGAAAGGGCGCTAGTTGTCAGCGTCCACTGTACGTTTTCAGCCGATCTGTGACAGAATGGGGCATTCTCGCGATACAACAGAAGCTTTTGTGTTTGTGTGTATTTGCAATTGTCGTCGTGATAGCAGGCTTCCTCGGTTATTCCTTACGTCTCGGCGCAAGCTTCGCTGTTGGTAAAATAGACGAAACATGCAAGCGCTTGAAGCAGTACGTAGGAAAATCGCGATTTTTCAGGACTCGGGCTTGAAAGTGAGACATTTTTTTTTTAATATGTGGTGTCATTTGTGTCTTTATTAACGTTTCATCACATGAAGCGCGAGAAAATATCGATGGTTTTGATGAGTTAAAACTATCTTTTATCACCAAAATCAGGTGTTTTTGTTGAACTTGAAGATAGAAGATTAGATATTTCCTAAAACCCACAAGTATCAAATATCATCAGTACCACACACATAGTCTCAAATAAACTAAAGTAAGCCTCTTACTTACGAAAAAAAATTGCTCGTTTCGTTACTATCGTGACCGTTGTTTGTTAGAAAATAGCGTATTTTTGCGTTTCCCCCGGCATAATGTAAGTATTTAACAAAAAATGTATCTTGTACTAAGTTATAGATAGACAAACTAACTTGCTGACAAAGTAATAATAATATGGCTACAATAGAAATTTGGTTAATTATGTGTATGTGTTTAATTATATATATGTGTGTGTGTTCGTGTAAATTAGGCACGATTTAATTACAGTTTCAGTATAAACTATAATACAGTCAACATTCAAATGACACTGTTGCATCGTATTTCATATACACGTGATTTTTTCTCCCTTCATAACTTTTAATATTACGAGTTGGTATTTGTGTTAGTTACTAAACGATAAATTAGTAAAACGCTTTGGAGGACTGTATGTTTCTTTAAGTGATAGAGTGCCATCTAGAATACTAGTACTACTACTAGACCAATCAAACTGTATACATACGAGCTGTAAGTGTTATAATGTACAACTTAAACATGAATGCTTGCCACAAAATTTACGGTTGTGGCGGTTTAAGTCTAGATTTAAAGGATAAGAAACTCAACATGAAAAAATGCTATGCATATACACCTACTGTAGAACCCTCAGATCAGAGTAATATGCAGATTATATCATGTGCTGAAAGAAGCCTGTTTCTCAAACAAAGCATTTTATTTTTCATTTTTGTGCGCCTTTACTACCGCACACTGCATTTCATTTTGTTCTTACTAGTTAGCAGTCATATGGCTAATGAGAACGTGTACCTTGAAATGACATTTCAATGCTAACAAATTTCTGTCTGTATACATTTGTTAAAAGTGGGAACATTCCAAGCCTCTTTTTTAACTTCGTGTTTGTTTACACATAGCTTACAAGTTTACTTTTTAACCTGCTCTTTTCTTACACATAGCTACAAGTTTACTTTTTTAATCTTCTTTTTGTTCACACATAGCTTACAAGTTTACTTTTTTAACCTGTTTTTTGTTTATACGTAGCTACAAGTTTACTTTTTTAACCTGCTCTTTGTTTACACGTAGCTACAAATTTTACTTTTTTTTTTAACCTGTTCTTTATTTACTCACAGTTATTAGTACATACAGTTATAATCAGTTCTAGGAAATTGTTAATACACAAAAAAGACAGTGGAAGGATCTGAACGACAGTTATAGACATAATAATATTATACAATCAAAGCTGTGAGAATCAAAATGGATAATGATTACATGAAAGTACAAAAATTATAAATTATAGCTCAAGGTTATACAAAACTAATACTGAGTGACACAAAACGTACACCAGAAAGTAAACACGCGAAAATATTACGGAAGTTGTTTCCCGTATAAGTTATGTTTCTAAAGTCAGCATCCACGAAGGAGTCTTGCAGGATAACGTAAACTTCATAGTACTGGGTAGGTAATTTTGCGTGAAAATGCAGAGGTTTGGTTTGAATTTTGCGCAAAGCTACTCGAGGGCTATCTATCTCCGTTAGCCGTCCCTAATTTAGCAGTGATAGAGTAGAGGGAAGACAGTTAGCCAACAACAGCCACCGCCAATTCTTGGCTACTATTTTCACCAACGAGTAGTAGGATTGACCGTCACATTATAACGACCTCACGGCCGAAAGGGCGACCCTCAGATTGCAAGTCGAGTGTTTTAACCACTAAGCTATGGCAGGCCCTAAAAATACAGAGTAATGAGTAAACAACGCTGAATAAACAGCAAAGAAAGTAATAAAGTTAGTCTGTTTAAAGATCCAACATGCTTTAGGTTAATAATCCCGGTAAAAAGCATTAATTGTCCTCATAACCTAAGTTCTGTTTAATCCATTTTTACAATGACACTGTTTTCACTTCAGCTTCCTTATCAAAATAAATTATTTAACCCGTCCTTTCAGTGACAATGTTATCCATTGTTTTCACTTCGGTTTTATCATCAGTCTGCGGGTCGCGGGATAGATACCCTTTACCGAACACGCTTGCTGTTTCAGCTACTGGGACGTTATAATGTGACGGTTAATTCGACTATTTGTTGGTAAAGAGTAACCCAAGAATTAGCGGTGGATGCTGTTGACTAGCTGCTTTCTCAAACTATGGTACGCGTACCAACAGGTTGTTGTCATCAACTGGTACGCCAAATGAGTCATTTGTGAAGTAGATAAGAAACTATATAGTGGTACAATAATTTGATCAAAATTTTAAAAGTGGTGCTCAAAGAAATAAGTTTGAGAATCCCTACTCTAGATTAATTATATTTCTAATTATCAGAAGTGCATAACATATGGCCTGCGGACCAAATTTGGTCCGCCAGCTCATTTTGTACTGCCCATGACACGAAATTATAGTGTGCAAAGTTGATTTTTTTTGTTGTTGTTTTTTAATTTGATGGAAACATTTGTGTCGGTTATTAAATTTAATAAGCGTTTCTGCGCTTCAATTTAATAGAACTTTTGTTAAATAGTATTTAGAATTAGTAGAAAACTCTAAGGGCTCAAACATTTTTTTGGAGGAAGAAATATTATGGCCCGCCAAGTCTCAATCACATTCCAAATTGGCCCCGACAATAACTGTGTAGTGCACCCCTGTTTCTAGAATATTATTTCAAAATTAAATACGGCTAGCACAGACAGCCCTCGAGTAGCTTGCGCCAAATTCAACAAACAAACAGTTACGAAGAATTCTGTTGGCTGGCTTTATAGTGTTGATCTCACAGGAAAAACAAACGGAAAAGGAAATGCATATATACTTATGGCATTTTGTTTAATATGAAAAACTAAATGTGTACCAAACATCGTTCATACAAAAACATTACATGTCTATGTTCTTTCGTTAATAATACAGGCCTGCGATGGTTTTACTGTCTTAAAATGTTTACATGTTCTACGGTAAGTCCTGTACGTTGAATCCGAAAATGATATCCATTTTTCTCCATAACGTACTAATTTTTCACAAAACGTCATAACGCAATACATAAAATAAATATCACAACACGTAGTTTGAGACTAAAAGACGTAGACTTTACAAAAAAAGCAGGATCAAGAGGATGTATATTCGTTTGATATCAATGTTCTTCCCTTTTCTTCAGTTTGTTTGTATTTTTGTTAACAAATAATAATAAAAAATGTTCATTGTGGTAAACGAAATAATAATTTGACTTAAGTAAGTTTTTTCTTCCCGATTTGTAGAAAACCCCTTACGTGATAGAAAGAAAAAAAAATATTATTTTCGAAATCTGCGTAGCTGAATTATGGAAAATTCGTTATTAAAACCAAAACAACAACTTTTATGAAGTTTAAATTCGCAGGCCTGTGTTATTAACTTTAACTTTCTTCAATGTTTTATTGAAGAGATTAGAGCGAAACTACCAAGGAAGTATGACAGCATTTTAGATCAGAAAATGCGATGAGACACTACGATAGCTTCCAAGGCGATAATGCGAATAGTTTTAATCTTTCTTAAACTTCTGCTAAAGAAACTATTTGTTATCAAAGTTTATTACGCCTAATATGACGAGGAGAATCGTGTTTAAAATACCTGGAACTTAAAATGGTGCAACTCTGCATTTTGTAACGTAAAACGACATAAACTTATATAAATATTTTAAGAGCTGTGTAGTTATCCTTAGAAAAGCAATACAAACATTCACAGCTGCTTGAAAAACGTTTCTATTTTCGTCATTATTCCACACTCTCAAAACTCAGGAACAGCTAATCTAAGACTGTAAAGGTTAAGTTCATCTATAAACTAGCCTAAGTAGAGGGCAGGGTAGTGTTCCGAAAATAAAAATATTGTATCTAACTTCTGGTAAATAATGTTATTAAGAGTAACAAATATTTTTATTTCTTGCTTTTCATGTTCATATGTCATGCTGTGTTGTAAACCCACAGGGTGCATAATTCTTCTCGTGATTCATGGCATGCGCACGTTTTACTGACGTCATGATTCACAGCTGATATTCACGTCCCTCCGCTCAAATCTGTCATAACTTTAACAATATTTCAACAAAATAATAATTATTTTTCTATCAAAAACAAAGGAAAAGAAAGACTGAGAATTTATTACGTGATAACAAAAAATTAAATTGGAGAAAGATATGGTTTATTTTATTCCCACTAGATGACACTAGATCAGAAAGAAAAAAAAACACATATAGTACAATGTTACTAATTCTTTCCACATTAAACAATAATTACATTGTATTTAGTTAAGTAAAATCTGAGTATATTTGAACGTAACCTGTCATAGTTGTACCTACTTAGATTAACTTGAAATGTGACGTAATTTATTAATAGTTTCTAACACCAATGTAATTATATTTAAAATTCTTTCTGTCATTGAATTACAGCTTTGAAACAATTTTATGTATGGTTTATGTAATCAGCTAAACTTAGAAGGTTGCATAGAAAAAGGTTTTGATTTTGAATGTGTGTGAGTTTTAATTGAATCTTTTGTTTATGTATTTCGTACCTTCCAGTGGCACAGCGGTATGTCTGCGGACTTGTAACGCTAAAAACCGGGTTTCGATACCCATGGTGGACAGAGTACAGATAGATCATTGTGTACATACAAATTTATTTCGTAATTATGACCAAGCCACAAAGCCTAACTATTGCTACTCCAGATCTTGAACTGCTGAGGAAAGAAGAAAAACAACAGTCAATAGGCAACATTTTACTATCCCCCAGCTTCAAAGTATATGGACTATTTTGTTGTATCTCACGGATTTAAATCCGCCTCGCTAGCTATGAAATCCAGAGCTTACCTTATGGAATTCGAAAAACAACCTTCTCTTAGTGTAGAGGATTTTTAAGTTTCGCTAGGTGAATTTACGATACATGAATAGTTCATAGAAAAAGAACAACGTGTGTAAGAACACTTATATAAATAATATATTTTTATGCCTTTTACAAATATGTATAAAAATAGTCTTTCAGTTTTCAACTAGAGTAAGTCATTATTACCATTTTTGTCTATTTTATCATAAACATTCTAAAAGCTATTTTTAGAACCTTAATGGTGGATGGGAAAAGTTTGGTACATTGACTTACATATAACGTACAAAGGGGACAAAATGAGTTCCATCCAAAACACTGGAGTCATAAATTAAATGTTAACTTTCTGTATATACTTTTATCGAAACAAAAGATATTAAATGGTAGTGTGTTTCAATCCTAAATAAATAAGCTGGAGCTAATTAGAATTGTAATTATTATAAAACTAAGCCGAAGTTAATGAGGCTGAAGCAGATAGTAACTGATCGAAATGAAATGCTTTTTTTTCATACAAAGGACACTTATTATTTCATCGAATCTTTCGAAAGACGATTTTAAGTGTGGCATTTGAAAGGTATATTTAATAAGGATATATTTTACGTATCTGGATTACAATAACAGCATTTTGTAGGTTTATTAACTTCTTAGACAACGTCTAAAAGGTTATAGAGGTCAAAGACAAAAAAGTATTTGAATATCTTATAAAATTAAAAGAACTACATTTTGTAACGTATGTATTTGTTTTCATTATTATTATTGAAACTTGATTATAATAACATCCCTTGTACACAATAGAAACTTGTTAATTCTGATGAAGAGTGATGTTACAGTCCATTAGGATAACTTACAAAAATCAGTTAATTCCTAAGGATTAACAAGGTATAAGCAGCTATATGTACGGCTCTGTATACTTTTAAATGTTACTTTTTTTTCTTTTTTAAAATTTCTGAGTGACCTAAAAGCGTATTAATACTAGTATTCTCGTTATACACGTTAATTAAATCTAAACGAGCCTTTCAGTTTAGATGATTATCCCAATAATTGGCAACGGTACTTACATTCATTAGTTTGGCTATCTTTTGCAGTAATAATAGTAGAGATTTATTGTGACGCCAGAAGGTCAGAAGATGCTGGTGATATTGTATTTCAATAATTGGATAGAGATCTTCTGGAGTCTTTGTCACAACAACTTTATGATATTAATACGACAAAAGGTAGCCAAACTGGTGAAGATGAGGATGAGTATCTAGTGGATGTCATGTTCGTCGAAGAGTACGGTTGGCAATTTGTTCCCAGATGTCCACAGAGGATCAAGATGGCTACTGCGATGTTTAAGTTCGTCCCAATGATGCCAAACTACACTGATATTCAGTAAGTATGTTAACCAATGAATATAGTTGAAGTAACTGTAATGCTCCTAAAACCGGTTACAGACAATACGTGTTTGTTGCTCTGTTGTGTTGAGAGACATTTTGTTAAGAAATAAAGAAGTGCATCATTGTAAGGATGGCGTAGTTATTCACCATTGTAAGGATGGCGTAGTTATTCACCATTGTAAGGATGGCGTAGTTATTCACCATTGTAAGGATGGCGTAGTTATTCACCATTGTAAGGATGGCGTAGTTATTCACCATTGTAAGGATGGCGTAGTCATTCACTGTGTTCAGGTTCTTCTGGTTATTAGTTACTTTTCATAAAGAATTAAAAACTCATTCCCTGCATAAAAAAAACATTACTTATATCAATACATTATCTGTGGCAGCCTGTACTATCAGAACATCCCAAACATGATCAAATGTCTCATGTTATTTTCTCTATATTTGTAAACTGTGGTAACGAGTATAAAAATGGTGAAACGTGGCTCATCAAATCACACCTAGGTATCAACATGTTTGTTGTTCACAGTTTATATTCTAAGCTCCTACCGAAGCTGTATTCTTCTAGTTACACCTAAAACATGTGGATTATAAACCAGTTGTTGTATTTTATGTATTCTTAGAACGATAAGGTTAGAAGAATATGCTTTCTAGCCAATATTGATGGAGTTAGTCAATTAGGACAAAGATGGCGTCCGTTGCTTGCTAGATCAACCGTCTTTGGCTTCGTTGTCATGGTTAGCAGCCTGTACGATCATCTAAGTCTAATATTAATTAGTTAATAATATATATCTAATTACTTTATAATAATAACTAACAAGTTTTTATCATGCGCTTTGACTGCTTATCTTCTGCTTATATGTGTATATACAAAAATAGGATTTGACTTTTCTTATTATTTGTAGAAAGCTAGCAAAGAGGATTTGTTTATACGTATTTTTTCCTACTTACGTACGCAATCATGACGTAAGGAAAGTTTTTTTTTTACTTGTTTAAAATAGAATTCAATGCGTGAAACTATTAGAATTGCCCCCAGTGGCACAGCGGTATGTCTGCGGACTTATAACGCTAGAATCCGGGTTTCGATACCCGTGGTGGGCAGAGCACAGATAGCCAATTGTGTAGCTTTGTGCTTAATTACAAACAAACAAACAAAATAGTTTAAAAGTACACGTCTTCGTTAAGATTCTGAGGCCTATTTATCTCCTTGGCTTACTTGTCTAAAACATGCCCATGGTGGGCAGAACACAGATAGCCCACTGTGTAGCTTAATTACAAACAAACTATTAGAATTAATTACCTTATGGTTGCTAATAAAATAAGAATTCTTAGTGAACAAATCTCGAAATTCGGGCGCCAATATGGAAATTGGTGTTTGTGATTGAACTGATCACTTTTCTCGAAATTCGGGCGCCAATATGGAAATTGGTGTTTGTGATTGAACTGATCACTTTTCTCGAAATTTGGGCGCCAATATGGAAATTGGTATTTTTGATTGAACTGATCACTTTTCTCGAAATTCGGGCGCCAATATGGAAATTGGTGTTTGTGATTGAACTGATCACTTTTCTCGAAATTCGGGCGCCAATATGGAAATTGGTGTTTGTGATTGAACTGATCACTTTTCTCGAAATTCGGGC
>NW_013666888.1:240402-243693 GCF_000517525.1 Limulus polyphemus | reverse complement strand
AATATTTATGAAGTTTATATTCGCAGGTCTGTGTAATCAGTCCGTGACTGGTAACCTCACCCTGATATAATTGAAAAAAATAAGGAGCAAGTGTTTCACTTTATATGATAGCAATTTTAAAAATAAACGTCCTGTCTATATAAAGTGAAACACTTGCTCTGATTTCTTCAAATATGGAAGGATAGCGATTTTAAAATTAAACGTCCTGTCTTTCCATATTTGAAGAAATCGGAGCAAGTGTTTCACTTTATATAGACAGGATGTTTAATTTTAAAATTGCTATCTTTCCACTTCTCTTTGTGATAAATTAAGTACGTAGTCCTAGCAGGGCTTGTTTTTCGTTGTAATTTTTATTTCACTATTGTCATTATTGCGGTGCCACTCCTATTTACAAGATCAAGATTGCGGTCTTTTAATTCAGCCGATTATGAACTACAAACTCGAAACAGTATGAAGTACATTGTCAGTACGTTTTAAGCTTCTAAACATCTTTTTCTTTCCTTTTTTACTGAAAAGTTTACTTTCTTGAAACTTTAATTCATTTCTATAAGCCAGCCCCGGTAGCTTAGCGGTAAACCCGAGGGCTTTCCACGCTAAAAATCGGGTTTCGATAGTCGCAGTAGACACAACACAGATAGCCCATTCACTTAGGTTTGTACTTAACAACAAACGTTTCGTTTAAACGTTTGCTGTTAACTTTCACAATATTACGACATTCACGTATTTGTTATACATTGTTTTACTTCTTAGAATTAATACATAAAAAAAGAAGTAATTATAATGACTATTTGGTGTTAACCTTGTCGTGTAAACCTCCAACATATTGTAGGCTTAATTCAACGATTATTTTGTTAACTCAGTTGCTTGAGTATATGATGTAGTTATTTTTCCATAGAAACTCCTGTCAGGTGGGTACAACTATTAAGATGAGTCGTGACAGTCACTAACTGTCATATTACTCAGCATTCATGTCCTATACGGTATTTTGTATATAATTTTTAAAGTATTAACTCTCCAACAGCTAAAGTTTACTGCAGTTATAACCGCTTTGATGTCTTTTAACACAGGGTTTCTCAGGGTGTCGTCAGTTTGTTTGTTTCGAATTTCGCGCAAAGCTACACGAGGGCTATCTGCGCTAGCCGTTCCTAATTTAACAGCGAAAAACTAGACGGAAGATAGTTAGTCATCACCACCCACCGCCAACGGATGGGCTACTCTTTTACCAACGAATAGTGGGATTGACCATAACATTATAACGCCCCCACGGTTGAAAGGGCGAGCATGTTTGGTGGGACAGGGAATCGAACCCACGACCCTCAGATTGCGAGTCAAGCGCAGTGTCGTCAGAATGTGTGAAAGGGTCGCGAACAGACTTTGAAAATAGGTAATAATCTACGCTGTTTTAATTTTACAATTACTTATTAAGTAAATATTTATAAGCTGACTGGTCCTCAATGATTACAAAAAAAAGTTAAAAACCACCTATTTATCGTATCTGAAACGGGGTAATTGATTTAAACCGACATAGTACTTGCATCTTTACATTTTCTTCTAACCCAATCCTGAATTGTGGTTATTCCTACAATTCTGAGTAGTAGGTTTAGTCACAGAGCTTAGATTCTTTGAACGGCAAGGAATTCTTTGTGTCAATCATTATCTGGCAAAAGTCTTTCTGTGTGTATATTTCTGTTTATATCTGGCGAATTGCTAGACTGATTGTCATCAAACCTAACGGTCTCCTATGGCTCCCCGAGGAGTTTACTCGAGGGGGGGGGGGGGACTTGGCGTTTTATTTTAGGTTTCCTATCTTTTACAACGATTTAGTTTGAACTCATTTTTTTCGATCCGTTTCTCGCGTGTTTTCATATTTATTATCGTACATTTGTTGTTTATTTCTGTTATTAGTTTTAGGTTAATTCGTCACAAAGTTTTAAAATGTTGCTTAAGGATCCTTGATGTTGTTTAATTAGCTGTTTCACACACACACACACACACTAGTCTCGTGAGATTTAGCATTTATTCTTGTTCTGTTTGTTTGTTTCACTTTGTTTTGCTAACAATTTTCCGGAACTGTCGAGAGAGTTCGAATTGGTGCGAACCACAAAATCTTCACCGCACCTTAACCCTAGGATGCGTGAGTAATGCTACTTTCAATTTCGTAAATGAAATACTAAACGCATAGCGTTAATTTTCCTGTATCGAGCATCTATGAATATTGGTTTAGGGATAATTAGTTAAGACTAACATGGAGGAAGAACCATGTAACTAAAGAAACGGACAAGCGACAAAGAAATAATTTATGTATGGATCTAAAACTTTCCTCCTATTTATCCTAGTGGGGGTGGTTTGTCAATCCTGTAGCGTGGATCGTGGGTGGTAGTACTGCAGACTGGCTACCTTCCCTCTGGTCAGTATTCCAAAATTAGAGATAGTCTTAGCAATTTTGTTATAAAATACAAGTTGTTAAGAGTCAATAAAACAAAAACGGTGTAGCAGCGTATTTTCAAATTTTACGCTATATAAGCTCAAAATAATTTCTTTTAATGCTAGTCACTTGAATAAAGTCATAATGGCCATAGTTAATTGAATTTTATTTTTTTAATACGAAGGAAGTGCTTCCTATGTTCAGTATTAATGAACGCTTCTTACTTATGTGACTGGAAATTACGAAAATATGACATCATAACATGGACAACAATTTAATTTGTGTGTGCGTGCGTAATATTTATAATTCCCACTTTCCATTTATTTAGAATTTCCAAAACTGAAGTATATATATTAATTATTATAATAGAATTATTATAAGCTGGCCGACATATTTACAGTTTCTATCATGAAGTTAAAAGGGGTCTTTTAAAAAAAAACATTAATTAAGCACGGTTTTGTGATGGAAAATACAAACCTAATTTATTGTTTGTAAAAGTGATAATCAAGGGTAAGCCTACTATCGTCTGCAAAAAGCATTCAGGTGTTGAAGTAGATAACGGCGTGGAACCGGGTAAATCGATTTTGGTTCGTTACCGAAAGTAAAAGCAAGCTTATTTTATATACAAGCTATTTTTTAAAAATTTTATTAAAGCAGGAGTACATGTTTTTAATGTCTACGTGAAATAATAAAGAAATTAAAATTTTTGTTGCAAATTATGTTTTCGTGCAGAAAAAAAAAAGTCTATCGATTTTTTTTTTTGTGTGTGTGTTTACCGAACATCGTATAAAAATGTTTTCTTGTCAGTACTAAAAGTGCCCGGCATGGCCAGGTGGATAAGGCGCTCGACTCACAATCTGAGGGTC
>NW_013666888.1:238082-240061 GCF_000517525.1 Limulus polyphemus | reverse complement strand
GAAATTCCAAAACAAACAAACAGTACTAAAGTTTCATCAGTTTGAAAATCGGGGATAGTTATGGCGTTGTTAACTAAAAGGGGGTTTAACTTTCACTCTTGTTCTGAGTTGTACCGTAACTTTGAAACTGGAATGAAAATGTTAGGACTAAATTTAAGAAACCTTATTATCAGCGTTTAAGATGACCCTTAGATTCTTTCTGAATCATGGGCGCCCGCAGGAAGGGGCAAGGGGGTTACTTGACCCTCCCTGGATTTTCAAAAAGAAAAAATTACTAGATATGTAAAATTATTCTTCTATGTTATTGGAAAATCATAAGGTATTTGTATTTCGATTTCATAATTTTTTTTAAACTTGAGTTACTTGACTCCCCTATTTGTTTTTTTTTCTATGAGCGCCCTTGCTCTGAATAGAAGATTTATTGCTTTAAAAAGAATGGGAAATAAATACATCGGCAGTTTTGTTTGTTTTAGAGTAAATCCACATTGTACTATCTGCTGTCTTCACTACGGGGAATCGAACCCCGTATTTTAGCGTTGAAAGTCCACAGACTCTTCCACCGGGGGAACATATTGACAAGTAGAATGTCTGTTGCGATCATAACGGTTTAGGTGGTCATATTCCGGTCCGGATGTACTATAGTGGTTAGTGTCCGGACTGCGTATTGATAGTTCGAGGTTCGGACTGTGATATATTGCTAAGTATGCTCCGCACTTATTGCTGTGGGGACGTTATAATCGTGGCAGTCAATCTTAGTATTCGGTTAGGAATAATAGTATAAGCTGTGGGTAGTTCTAATTGGAAGCCTTTCTTCTGGTCAACAGTTCTAAGATAGGGATAACAATTCGCGAACCTCCGGATTTAGTTCGCGAACTGGCCACCATACATCCCAATTTAGTCCAGATTATCCAAAATTCTCGTATAGTTTGTTTGCCTTGACACAAATCCACATTGGGCTATCTGCTGTGTCCGCTGCGAGGAATCGAATGCCGGATTTTGGAGTTGTAAGTCCATAAATTTACCGCTGATCCAATGGGGAGGGGGCATTCCCATTAAGAATGTGTAGTCTATAAATATTAACAATAATCAAAGCACGGGGTAAGGTTTGAAAAACAACAGCTTTTGTTGACACTGAAGATGCCAATTAGTCGACATCATCTAGAAGCATTGGAAAGGTAAATAATAATTGGTAAAGATGACGAAATTTGACACACTTGGGTGCATTTGACATGGGAATTGTAGTTGAAACTTGTGAAAGTTTTTCTTGTACAGTAATATTCTATACTAATGTTGTTGTTTTTTCTTTTGCACAAACTGTATGTGGCAAAGGTTTCAAAGGTGCAATGTTTATTTACTTATAAATATATGTTCGCATTTTGAGTATGATCATATTTATGACTTCGATCTCGTGAGTTGTCTGGTTCTTTTCTGAAAAGGTCGGCCGTGGTCTTAATGATGGCTTGACCCGACTGTGAATCCGATGGTTTGTAGTTCACACTCTGTAGACAGGAATAAACACGTGTAATTTTGCACATAGAGATTAATTGGAAATTAACATACATAACTTACACCTAGGGATATGATGCACTGGAAATTGTACCGTAGACAGGGATTAACATATGTAACTTAATCCAGCTACTTAGTGGCAATGAAGGATGGTTTTTTTAAGACAGCAGATTACAAGTTGAGGTAGTTGAACTATTTTATATTAATTTACTAGAATTTATGGATTATCATGTAACCGTGGTTATTATGAGGATTGTGTTTCACAGAAAACAAAAACGCTGTGAAGACCGTGGTATAAACTAATTACGTGCAGCATCGTAGTTATGGATTCTGTTATCCGTTTAGTACTGCTTTCCTTTGGTGTAAATGCCTTCTTCTTTGGACCCTGTGTTTGAATGTTTCATGACAGCGAATCTTTCATGAGCGTTGTTTAAAACGCAGTGTGACTATTGGAATGTTTACCCTAAAAAAAC
>NW_013666888.1:232939-237643 GCF_000517525.1 Limulus polyphemus | reverse complement strand
AAAAAAAAAAAAAAAAAAAAAAAAAAAAAAAAAAGTTAACCTCTGTATTTCGTTATATTTGATTTTCTCAGCTTCTTTTAAAGGCCTAGTTATTAGTGGTTAGATCGGACTGCGAATCCAAGGGTATGTGGCTCTCGGCCCGTTCACGCGAAAATGCGCTCTGCACTTTAGAGTCATGGGTGCACGAGTGACGGTCAGATGCCACTATTCGGTCAGGCGAGCTCAGTCCAGGAGTAAGTACACTTGCTGTTTGTACTCTTTAAATCTATCAGTTGTGCAGATGTGCTCGAAAAAAGAAATAGGTGCGTATCAAGGACGTCGAACCTTTTACGTGCAATACGCACGTGTGTAGGGATTTTTCTCCAGGGGAAAAAAAAAATTCAAACCGAAAGTAAGACGATAACAAAAATGAAAAACACGAAGGTTAGGGGTGGGAAAAAAACTTTCTCTATAAACGAGGAGGTCGTCCCACGGTCCTCCTTTTTATGTGACACCCCATACTTCCCATGCGTAGGGAGGGCTATTCATTTTCCTTCGACGCCCCAGCATATTAATGCGACCTCACTGATTTACTGCTCGAAACAAAAAGAAGAAACTTACTTTATATCATTGTGATCCACTACAGAGGAGAAGAAATATAAAACATCACGTGCTCTATGCGAACAGAGGCTTTACCAGTGAGTTGCTCTATGCGAACAGAGGCCTTGCCAGTGAATTGCTCTGTGCGAACAGAGGCCTTGCCAGTGAATTGCTCTGTGCGAACAGAGGCCTTGCCAGTGAATTGCTCTGTGCGAACAGAGGCCTTGCCAGTGAATTGCTCTGTGCGAACAGAGGCTTTACCAGTGAATTGCTCTGTGCGAACAGAGGCCTTGCCAGTGAATTGCTCTGTGCGAACAGAGGCCTTGCCAGTGAATTGCTCTGCGAACAGAGGCCTTGCCAGTGAATTGCTCTGTGCGAACAGAGGCCTTGCCAGTGAATTGCTCTGTGCGAACAGAGGCCTTGCCAGTGAATTGCTCTGTGCGAACAGAGGCCTTGCCAGTGAATTGCTCTGTGCGAACAGAGGTTTTGCCAGTGACGAAGCTATCGGCAGCCTGTCTGTTTCCCTTTCTTTTTGTACGGAAACTCGCATGTCTTAGTCGTGGATGTAGTTTGCGCGATCAATAAGAAATGGTTATGTACTGTAAGGAGAGAGAGCGGACATGCAGGGCCACATCTGTGGATCTTCCTGTCTGCTCTCATACCTTTTTTATCGGTTTAGAACTGATCGACCACGTGATGAAAGAACCCTTGCATTCGGAATCTCTCGGTGTTTAAAAGTTCTTGGTGACGCAATAGCGCGCTATAGTTTTTGTTATATCTACTTCTTTTATTCTGCCGTCGCCATTGGTCGATGATAATCTCCAGTATGTGCATACCTACAGAAGAAGTTTCGTCTCTTACGTTCCATGCATTAAGAGGTAACACGTTTCACAAACAAAAGAAGAAACAAAGAACTTTACACTAAATTGTTTGTATCATTTAGCGTGTTTGAGATTTTTAACGTGAACCTTGGCTTACTTTAGAAAGGATCTGATAACAACAACAAAAAAAAAACAATGATTCGCGGTGAGTAGTTCATATATTTCGAGAATCAAAACAATCCTAGATTGTATTATAATGAGTGTGAAATTTTAATTTCTGAGGTCACATTTTTATTTCTAGATTTCTGTTTTTTGTAAAGCACAAAACTACACAATGGATTATATTTGTGCTCTGCCTACCGTGGGTATCGAAACCCGATTTTTAGCGTCATGAGTCACCTGTGGGAGATTTAAAAATAACATATATTCACCAAACATAAATACTACTACAGTTGGTAAGATACAAATAATTAGTGTATAACTACTACTACTACTACAGTTGGTAAGATACAAATAATTAGTGTATAACTACTACTACTACAGTTGGTAAGATACAAATAATTAGTGTATAACTACTACTACTACTACTACAGTTGGTAAGATACAAATAATTAGTGTATAACTACTACTACTACTACAGTTGGTTAAGATACAAATAATTAGTGTATAACTACTACTACTACTACAGTTGGTTAAGATACAAATAATTAGTGTATAACTACTACTACTACTACAGCTGGTAGATACAAATAATTAGTGTATAACTACTACTACAGCTGGTATGATACAAATAATTAGTGTATAACTACTACTACAGCTGGTATGATACAAATAATTGGTGTATAACTACTACTACAGCTGGTATGATACAAATAATTAGTGTATAACTACTACTACTACTACAGCTGGTATGATACAAATAATTAGTGTATAACTACTACTACTACTACTACCATAACAATTGTCGTTCATGAAAACTGATTATATATCGCACATACCACTATATGTCTGTTGTATCTATACGTCTGTTGTACCTTATGAGCCCACCTGGTATTGAGCGAAAGGCCTCGTCGGCATTTTGAACGCTATATTTGGTGTAGTTGACATAACACATTATCCTTTGTTGATTAATACACAATACGCTTTTTGAAATGAATTATTTTTCCCTTTAGACATTGCATTGTTAGTAAGAACTCTTTATAGAAATTGTTTGCGTTAGATAACAATTAGAAGTAAAGTTTCATGAATAATGCATGAAATATAACGAACGGATAATGTTTAGTATATCCCCTAATTTTAGTCCAGATTCTAGATTTATCAAGCTAAGCTACTTCCGCATAAGCAGGCCATTTTTTTTACGTGTTATAGAAACGTGCACATCTGGTTCGTGTTATGAATGTTCTGTCAATCTCGCGTTCGTGTATGCAGGTTTCCTAGATGTAAATCTGGTATATCTGGTTTTCTCTGTGTGGGTTCACATGCACGTGTATGTACTCGTATGGCTACTGAAGTAACTACTGAACAAGGGAAACTCCATGAATATGTAAGGAAAGAAGTGTATACTCTCATATACTGATGTTTTCATATATATGTATGATGTATAAGTACACCAAGGTTCTACTACCTCACTGATTAGTCACGAATTGTATCAAAATTAAGATTTAACAATAACTTTGTATAAAACTAACATTAAGAGCAATGTAAAAACCTATTTTACCTATGGTTGACTGGGGGAGATAATATGTGGCAGTTCGAGAATCTGTTTGACTACAGCTGAGCTCTAAGTTAATCAGTGAAGTCTGACTTTCGAAACGTCCCCCCTCCCACACACATATGAATTTTTTAGCGTGGGTGCCGAAAATTGTTGGTTATTTTAACAGTGGGAAAATTTGAGTACTTAACTACTGGTTGCTGAACGCCTTCAAGTTTTGATGACAAGGAACCCAAATTTTAGAAGATAAAGTTTGGATATGGGTAGTGAAAGAAACTTTATTACAAATGTACAACGTTTCGACAAGCTTTGGTCATCATCGGGTACTCTATTCTTGTTGTCACTGGCCATTCGATTAGGTCACTGTCGCAAGGATAGTTCATTTCCCGGCGCATCTAGGTACCTTCTCCTGATGATCACAAAAGCTTGTAGAAACGCTGTACATTTATAATAAAGTTTTCCTCACTACCCCTTCAAACCGTCTCCAAGCTCTACTCCCTTCTAGGTTTATCTCAACAGACTCGTATCTGTGTGTTCTTACAAATCTCCACCCAATTGTTTAATAACCCAGAGGTCGTATCTATTAAGCTTCGCTTCTCTCGGACAGCTATTCAATTTCAATTAAACGTTATTAATTATCCATTTAAAGAAAAAAGCTTTTAGTGAGCGTTTATCCTTCAGATCTTAGGGCCTGGCATGGCCTAGTGGTTAGGACAATTCATTCGCAAGCTGCTGGTCATCCGTTCGAATCCCGTCACCGAACATGCTCGCTCTTTTAGCCGTGGGGGCATTATAATGTGACGGACAATCCCACCATTATTCATTGGTAAAGAGTAGCCGAAGAGTTAGCGGTGAGTCGTGTTGACTAGCTGCCGTCCCACCATTATTCATGGGTACAGAGTAGCCGAAGAGTTAGCGGTGAATCGTGTTGACTAGCTGCCTTCCCACCATTATTCATGGGTACAGAGTAGCCGAAGAGTTAGCGGTGAGTCGTGTTGACTAGCTGCCTTCCCACCATTATTCATGGGTACAGAGTAGCCGAAGAATTAGCGGTGAGTCGTGTTGACTAGCTGCCTTCCCACCATTATTCATGGGTACAGAGTAGTCGAAGAGTTAGCGGTGAGTCGTGTTGACCAGCTGCCTTCCCTCTAGTTTATCACTTTAAAATAGAAACGTTTAGCGCAAAATTCTGCAGACAATCAAACAAAACTTCAGGACTTACAGCTATCACATAACAGCATGCTACTGTAATGACTTGTAAAGGGCTCCCTTGTTTTCCAAGTCTGTAGGTCTAATAATTGTAAACTGTACTTCTTATCCCATAACCACGCATACAAACTTTTCTTAAAGTGTTTTCAACCCGAATACGAAAGATAAAGATAAATTTGTTTCCGTTATTTATTTCCACTAGAAGGTCTGTCTTCGTTAATTCGTTACATACTTGATCCATTAAAATTTTTTATGTCGTTTTTGTTAGTTTTTTTATTCATCCTCTGCCTTGTGTTGATTGGCTCAGATCAATATTTTGTGTCCCCAGTGGCTTAGCGATAAGTCTATAGGCTTATAGAGCTGCCCCCCAGTAGCACAGCGGTA
>NW_013666888.1:231730-232516 GCF_000517525.1 Limulus polyphemus | reverse complement strand
CAGAGCACAGATAGCCAATTGCGTAGCTTTGTGCTTAATTACCAACAAGCCAACGAACAAACTCATAGAGTTAAAGACCGGGTTTCGATACCCGTGATGGCACAACACTTGTGTAGTTTTTGCGCTTAACAACAAACAAACACAGCATTTTGTAGATAAAAATATTTGAAAAAAAAAATAGTGTTTCATGCTGATTAATATTTAATTTGCGTTTTTCCTGTTCTTTAGCGTTCGACAGAAGATTCGTGATACCAACGTGGGACTTGTCAGAATCCCGAATGCCTTCGTTAATACTCAAAGGTTTCCGCCATGTTGTTTTTCTTCTTTGATCATTTGACGTCATGGAGACTTGCAGACAGCTAAGTAGACCTTCGATTCCTGCAGTTCCTTCATCTGTACCTCCTCCACCACCACCACCGTCTCACGTGGGGGCCATTACCCATCTACCTTTCTGTCCTCAGGGGCCGTATGTTGCACGATCTGCTCGACGAGCTGCAGGTAAATGATTTAGAGTTTTCAAGTGTGTTGATTTTTTTCCCTTTATTTGAGTGATCAGGTAAGGAAGCGCGAGCATCATATGATGTATCAGATTTCCAGTTTTTATGAAGCAGGTTTTGTTCAACGAAAAGGGTGCTTTACATTTATCTCTAATTGTACTTATGTTTAGTGTGTATGATGACTGTATATTGACTATGTATACATGGAGTAATGAACAAAATTATTTATAAATACCTCCCCTCTAAAAGAAAAACAAAAATATTGTTACGACAGCGGAAGTCACGCGAC
>NW_013666888.1:225849-231503 GCF_000517525.1 Limulus polyphemus | reverse complement strand
AATTAAGAAAGGACTTGTATCGCTGAAGTTCCTCGGAAAGTATTTATACCGGAAATTAACAAACGAGCAGATACGTAACAATATGATTATTTATTTCTATAAATATAAATTACGTAGTTTAGTTTCCATACACACACACACACACACACACACAAATGAAAGTTCATATTAACTAAAGATAAGTTACCATAAATCACTCCGAATAAAAGCTATAGGCAAGTCACTCGCTATAAGTCACTGTGTTGGATTTGTGGAACTTTTGTTACACATACGTCACACACATTTCCTCTTCTCTTTCACAGTGATTTTTTTTAAAATATGCAGGGGTGCTGGCACGTGGTGAACTTATACTTATGTTGTTCACCTAATTCCATGCGCAAGTTAGCAGATTTATCGGAAATTTTGATATTCATTTAGATCGAAATCAAATCAATCTGCTGATTATTAGAATCGTTGTCTTCGGGCCTAAGCCTCCTTATTAGGAGAAATGACTGGGAAGCGAAACCATATATCCAGCATTAGCCACCTAACAGGTAAAGTATATATAACGATGGTTTAGCGGGAAGCTTGAGAGCTTATGGCTCTAAAATTTAGGGCTTAATTCTAGCAGTGAGCACAGCACAGATATCCCATTATGCAACTTTGCGCTTAACAGTAGTAAACAAATGTATATACTCTAATTCATCACTAACTATAAAAGGCTTATTCCCTTTGTCACTCTGTCGAGAACGCTTTAACATTCCTTTTTTGGTAATGGTCAACAATGTACATCGTCGCTTAGCAACAAAACTATCACATGATTGTTCTTAAGCCAACTATGGTGTTTATGTTGAATGCTCAATATTCATGTTGATTTGTTAGAAAGGTTTGTTATTTTATTCTTAATTTTTTGATAACTTCGGTGATATAACAGCAAAATAGTTTAATTCAAAAGTTTATAACATTGAGTTGTAGCTAAAAGCAAAATAAAATTTACCAAGTAGCGTCTTAGATAAGCCTTACGTTACGTTTATGTATTAGGTCTAATGCTTAAATTAGACTACAAATAGGCCTACTAATACTAACGTTATGGAGTCAATGTTTAAAAAGTTTAAGTGGTAAATAAATGCTAATCAATAAATATTCTTTTGGTATTTTAACACATATATTACCTACTTGGCCTTAAAACATAAAAATAAACGTTTATTACTACCAAATATCTTTTATCCTTTGTACATTCGAAAGAGTTGAATATTCGTGTCGGAATGTCCGCACTATTTTTTACTTCCTGACCTAGAATACAGTGAAAAAGCTCAAGAGTGCTGTTTCAGAGTACACACGTACTTTTGTTCACGATAACATTTCATTTTTCTGCATATAGGTTTTACTAAAAATGTGGTGATTAAAGAATTACTTCGATAGTGATGAAATAAGTGAAGAGTAGGTGTATTCGTTTTAGTTAAGTTCTATAATTTTCGTTAATCATTCAGCAATGGTTTCCCGTCATTTTTGACTGGCTTTTATACTAGAATATATATATATATGTGTGTGTATAACGCAGAAAGTTAAAGTAAAAACAATAACTATTGGAGTAAAATACGCGGTCATCTCAACGTAACAAACGAAGATTACAGACATAATGTCCAAAAGTAGATTCACAAAGCTAAATGTATATAGATGACAGAATCAATCGTGGCTTAGTGTCTAGCGTGTCCAAGTTGTGAATCCGTTGTTCGTGTCCCGTTATTGCAAAAACGCACTTCGTACTTTAGGACAATGGTTAAGCTACAAAATTGCTAGTTATATCCCACTATTCGGTCAGACAAAAGTAGTTCAAGAGTTGGTAGTGTTTCTCTTGACTAGCTGCTTTTCCTCTATAGTCTAAGGATTCAAAATTAGAGACCACTATGCGCAGATATCCGTTGTGCAGCTTCGTGTTTAACAACAACAACAGAAAACTTAATGCAATTCCACCATCAACAGCAATTTAACATTTTTATTTTTGTTATGAAATAAGAACAAACACTTTTAGACTTTAGAAGTCTTGTGACTATTAATTAGGCTGCCAGTCCAGCAGGCACCATTTTTCAAGCAGCAAGAAACAAACTAAGTAATAAATAAGTCAAAAGCTTTAAATCTGGTAAGATTGACCCTAAGATCGAATTTAATAAATCTAGAAATTTAGATTTGTATCGAGCAATCAACCATTGATTATACGATCACATGTAAATTATGCAAAACGTGCCTTGTTCGCGTAATCATATTGAACTCGAGGCTCTTTTTAGTCTTAGTATCCATTAATGGAAACGTCTACCAATATTGTTCTAGATTATCAAGTTGTTGGTTTACTTCAGAAAACCTCGTATTATTGGACACTCCTGCCATCTGGTTACCAAAGAAAGCGCTTGATACGATGAAAATGTGTAAAACGTTAACTTTGTTTCATTAGGTCAAGTGAGAATGTGAAGTTTGCAAACTATAACGTGAAATTTGGGTGTTAGAAGTAATACCCAAAGTTAATAAAAAAATATTTTGACAGGAAAGATACCACGTTAAAAAATATATATATATATATGAGAACCAGTTTTTAAATCTTAAACAGTTTCATTAAGTTTTGTTTTAACAAATAGAATATAAATGACGGGAAAATGTCATATATGATATATGCTGTTTTCGATCTTTCTATAGGCGGAGAAACCGGAGGGGTGTGGGTGGGTGGGTGTGGAGAGGAGGGGGGGGGGGTACTGGGGTCACATAACTCAAACTTTTGACCCGGTAGCGAAGTGCCCGTTTGAATTGGGAATAGAGACTTGCGTGTAGCTGTCTAAATTTAGAATCCAATGATCACGGTTGACATATCAAATAAAGTGTCCCCAGTTGTCGGTTCAAAAAAAAGAAAAAGATGAACACGTTCTTCTCTCTTTCCATTCCCAGTTCTAATTGGTTGTCTGTTTCTCCATGTATCGGGGGAAATAAATTGCTGTTTATTATTAAACCATGCCGATTATTAGTTACTTACTAGAGACTGTGAAAAAAAAACGAAAAAAAACTACCCAGTTTTAACATTTTCGTCTATTTTTTAAAGTATCAAAATAAACATTGTGATATATCATTACTTGTTTACCTTCTTTTAAAATTAATTACCAGATTTTGTTTGTTCGTAAGCACAAAGCTACACAATAGGTTATCTGTGCGCTGTACAACGCGTGTATCGAAATCCAATTTTTATCGTGAAAAGCCCTCAGACTTTTCTCTGTGCCACCTGGGGACTAATAACTAAATCACAAACAATTCAGCACGATACAGGTTAGGTTAATATTTGCCGTTTCGTTTACTTTTCGAACGTTTGAAGCTTTCTAGACAAGTCTGTTTGGTACACGTGTTTTCTAGCTTGCCACCCTGCAGTTTTGTAAATGAGAATAAAAATATAATCCCAGTGACATGTCTGCGGACTTAAGTAAAAACAGAGTTTCAATACCCGTGGTTGGCACAGCATGGATAACCCATCTTGTGGCTTTGCGCTTAACTACAAACAAACAAACTCGTCTTTTTTTAACTGCAGAGGCGCGAAGTACTTCTTTGAGAGTTATTTCTTGAATTTAGTATTGTAGTTTATGTTTAAATGGATTAACGTAGGTCATTAAGACAAGCGATCGCAAGATAGTCGACTCTATTGAAAATAAAATTAATATATTTTTTAAATTGATTTTGCCGCTATGAAATTTGTGTACCTCGCTAAAGCAGGACCTAGATTTAAACGAGGAATTTTTATGTTTCATTTTATAATCAGAAATATCTCAAGGTAGTTAGTATAAGAATATATTTTTGGTTTGTTATGAATTTCGCGCAAAGCTACACGAGCGCTATCTGCGCTAGCCGTCCCTAATTTAGGGAGTGAAAAGCAGCTAGTCATCACCACCCACCGCCAACTCTTGGGCTATTCTTTTACCAACGAATAGTGGGATTGATCGTCACTTATAACGCCCTCACGGCTGAAAGGGTGGGCATGTTTTGTGGGACGGGGAGTCGAGCGCCTCTAACCACCTGGCCATGTCGGGTTCTTTTTTTTTTTTGGTGGATGATTCTGAACTTAAGTACAATAACTTAACTTTTTAGATAATCATGTGAAATAAAAATGTTTTGGGAAGTAATAGCACACGCTACAAGAAGAAGATGCTGGTACACCAAAATGCCACTGAATGCATTTATATTTATCGTAGCATTGTAATTCTGCAGACTTATCATTGACTGTTTGTGGCACAAAAAACAAGACAAAACTGGTCATACATGTGTTTATAAAGTCTCCCAACTTCCTTAAAGATATGGTGAAAGTAAAATTTAAGAATTAATTGTATGAAAAACCATGCAGAGAAAAGGTTAAAGTAGAGAATTCGGACAAATTGTGTATTCATGAAATACCTTGTAAGTGTGGTAAACTGTATGTTGAGTAACCGAAACATCATTAGAAGTAAGAATAAGATAGCATAAAAATGGGCGTGTAAAGTGTAATATGTTGGTTGCTGTTAATAGTTTCTATTTGTGTTTATGACAAAGGTACTGAAGCTATTTGCCACTGAACCTAATTTTGAACTACTGACAAGAAAGAAGATAACAAATCAGCAGCGACCTACCATCCACGTTAAGAGATTGACTGTCACTATTATAACGTACCTACAGCTTAAAATGTGTATGTGTGTGGGGGTGGGTGTGTCTTGTGGTATCGCATGGATCCAAACCTGGCTCGACAGCTTCAAAATCCATAGTTTTACCACAGGGCTAACCCGCGCTTACCGTTGAATCTAAAGTTACGATAAAGTCATAATCATTACAATAATTAAAACTTAATGTAATAAGTAAATTATCTTTAATCAGGGGGAAAAAAAATCCCACCATTCAATTAGAGTAGCCCAAGAGATGGCGGTGTTCACAAGATCTCTAGCGTTTCGAAATTAGAGACGGCTATCGCTAGTCCTAAAGAAGATTTGTGCGAAAATCAATAAATAAATACTACAAACTTTCCACATTAAAGATAGTAATGGTAAGTTCTTGAATATCGCATTTTTACTTATGGCATTTTAACCCCTTACGTTATTAATTACCTTATTTTAACCTCTTGCTTTATTAAATACCTTTATTTTAACCTCTTGCTTCATTGATTGTCTTTATTTTAACTCATTTGCATTATTAAATTACCTTTAGTATTTTAACCTCTTACATTTTATAATTTATCGTTTTTTGCCTTTTGAATCAAAGATTGGCCTACTAGAATCAGTGTTTTATTACTCATGACATTTCTACATAGTCCACAACGTCTAGCGTAATTACTTTGAGTACAATCATAAATCGAATACTTAGTCGAGCGGCACGTGAAATGTTTCCTTGAGTGAATTACATGACTTAATTAAAAACAAACAAAAAACGAATCGTACGTCTAACAAGCCCACTACGTATATTGATAAGAGCACTTTATTAAAGTTCAACCTATCGAATTTATATATTTTTAAACATGTAAATAAATTTATTGCTTTTCTCATGTAAAAATCCAAGAAAACAAGTTTTTTTTTCACTTTCTAGAAATTACACTATATATTAAAGTTTTTGTGTTTTTTTTCTTCACACCAAATATGCTCGCCCTTTCAGCCGTGGGGGCATTATAATATGACGGTCAATCCCAC
>NW_013666888.1:217170-225185 GCF_000517525.1 Limulus polyphemus | reverse complement strand
TAGCTTCCTTCCCTCTTGTTTTATAGTGCTAAATTAGGGACTGCTAGCGCAGATAGCCCTCGTGTAGCTTTGCGCGAAATCCATAACAAACAAACCTCTCTAAGGCCAGGCGTGGCCTAACGGTTAACATACAGAGATTTTGGAAATTCAGTGTTCGAATGCTCAAAATTCCGCTGAACACCATCCACAAAATTAGTTGTGGATCCATTATGAACGTCGCAGTCAATCCTGCTATTTTTAATTATTGGTTTTCCTACCTTTAAGCAATAGTTATAAATTAGGGACAGGGCCTGTGCCTTGGATTACCGCTACGTGACCTTTAGCTTGAGTATCGTATAAGTAAACGTTGGAAAAGTTCAATAGTCACACCAATGTCTGTAATGTCTTTTGTGGATTTTTTATGTACTTTTTATCTTTAACATGAACAATATTTTACCAAATTTTTTACCTAATTTTCATTTTCTTCTAATTTTCAATACATTTTCACCAAGTGTTGTTGTACATTTGTAGATACTTAAAGACCTATGACACTCTAAAGTAAAATATGCAAGAATGTATACTATGCATATTTTATCATAAGGATTATTTTGCTTTATTAGCTTAGAATATAGGTTTAGGACTAACCTAAATATCTTAAGCTGGTCGAACGTTGTGAGGTATTATTGGGATTATGGTCGAAAATGTCGCTTAAAGTACCCAATTGATGAAACAATGCATTCTAATAACTATAGGTTAGAACAGTATATTTTAATTAGCTATATTCATTACTGGATTGGTTTTTAATTCAGTAGAATGCTTTGATAAGAAGCTAATAATAAACACTGCAGACCATTATCAGTTTAATCCGGCAGTTATAAATCACTATTACATTACAAGGAAACAATACAGTAAGAACACGTAAATTGTGGTTAAACTTGCACCACCCGTTTATGACGTCATACAAAAGTATCTTACTAATAATACTGTAGAAGCATGAGTGACGTCATGTAAGCCAGTTATGAGAATATGTTAGTCTGAGTGTGGCGCATAAAAAACTAATTCAATCCAAAAAATACTACACTTGACTATCGTTATTTATGCCAAAATAACCAGGAGCAGACAGTTTTAAGAGTCAGAAAACTGTAGACACGAGTTTGTGAAATCGTTATAAATGCCGCATGTCTGGCGTGAAAACCTTGGTCGCGTGGTCACTTTACCATCCTTCTACTGCTGTATTAAAAGTATTAGCATGCGTAATCATACCGTTTTTGTTTTTTGTTTTTTTTAATTTCGCGCAAAGCTACACGAGGGTTATCTGCGCTAGCTGTCCCTAATTTAGCAGTGTAAGACTAGAGGGAAGGCAGCTAGTCATCACCACCCACCGCCAACTCTTGGTCTACTCTTTTACCAACGAATAGTGGGATTGACCGTCACATTATAACGCCCCCACGGTTGAAAGGGCGAGCATGTTTGGTGTGACTGGGATCCGAACCCCATACCGTTTTATAAATACTGTACATTTACTTCCAAATATGATTTACATTATATTCTGAACCAACGAAAATAAGTTTTGGTCCTGTTGTTTTCATATGTATGTGAAATTATTTACTATAAGTTTAAATAACTATATTATATTGTGTCAAGTGAGTATGGTAAACAAAAATATAATATTTCTTTATCATTTTGAGATAAACATTATTTATTTGATCAGCGGTAAGTCTGCAGGCTTACGACACTAAAAATGGGGTTTCGTTACCCGTGGTGGGCAGAGCATGGACAGCCCATTGTGTAGCTTTGCGTTTAACAACAACCCTAAGGAAAAAAAACAACAGAATATCAAGGTAAATTTAAATACAAAAATAGGAACCGCGAACCACCACCAGACCACGTGTATTCTATATAATGAAACAAAAATACCATACAGTTAACCCTAGAATTTACCTATTATCCCAATTGAATGTTTAGACACATTTTTATAAAGTCTAAACAGTTTAAGTTCTAAATTACTTACGGGTTACATGGTGCCTAATAACATACGAGTCGATCAAAAAATTTAAACAAAAATATCATCCATATCAAATATATTTATATTTAATCCCACAGATTACCACTGGGGCCCTCTGTGTATTTTACTTACAAATTTAATGATTTTACCCAATTTTTTCTATTGGTTTTGTGCACCGAATGACGTAGCATAAAGTTACTCACCATGATGCAATATGTGGGTCTAACCAGTAGTGAACGGTATAAAAACAAGTCGGTAATATGCACATACTTAGAAATTAAGACACGTTTTACTCGATATAATTGCACAGTGAGTTATTTTCAATCATTCCATTGTAAACTAGTTTACCATGAAATAATAAACAGAAACAGCACCCAAGGAACACAAATACCTTACAGAATTAGAGTACACTATTAACTTTTGCCACGCAGTTACTTTCTTTAAGAAGATATATACTTTAAAAAACATATTTTTAGATTATATAACGGTTAGATTCTAACCTATATAAAGGCCAGTGTGTCACTTCATGCTCGATTTCTCTTGATTTTTAAAAATGGGAGGGGTCATAAAAGCCAAAATGCATTTATCTAGATAGAATAGTTCGACTACGATTTTAGTAACGGGGTGCAAAGGGGTCGTGAGGGTGTGTGTGCCGTGAAACCTTATAAGTGTAGTGAGTGTTGGTATAATAAGCCTAAAGTAATAAAGTAGTGTGGGATCATCTAGCCAAGAGCCAAATGCATAATATTTATCAGGAAAGTAAAAATATTGATTCAATTTTAAACTTAAATATTTTCTGAATTAAGCTATTTTCTGTTATATCACCAACGTTTTAAATATAAAAAAACCTCCTTTAATTAACGGAGACTCTAAATTAAGAAATCAAATATTTTTTTCCAGTTTTGTTGTCTATACATTTCATTTCATACTGGCTTTTCTATATATTGAAATTGTTAACCTAACTGATTTTTTAACAATAATAATTTTATGAATACACAATGAATTAATTTCATAAATGATCTTAATTTTGATTGGCTCAAAAGGAATTTACCGACGTCTGACTGCCTCGACTGCACTTATCTGCCTCTTTTTTGGTCAAGCTTGATTTCGCAAAATCTATTTATTTCAGTTAGCTATGAAATGTGAGATTAGGGTATACTATGGGGTGGGGGTGGTAGTACTTGTCCCGTCATTTTTGACGGGCTATGCGCTAGTAATTTAAAAATACCGCCTACTACTTATGGGTACATAAATCCGCTTGTATATGACGTATTTGAAAATTAATTCCACAAAGTTCGTTTAAAACAACTAATAAAACATATCCATTTAAAAAGATTATCATTATTCTTAAGGTTCCAAGATTGTAAGTTCACCTTTTTTTTTTAATTTATTCTTGAGCATTGTAATTGTTGTGTCTGACTGATTTATTGTCGTCGGTAACTTAAAGCTTGTTAGTTTCGGATGTTTGCGCAAAGCTACAAAAGCCATCCCTAATTTTGAACTCGTAGACTAAAGAGAAGGTAACTGGTCAACAGCGCCCGTCGCCAGTTTTTGGCTACTCTAATTGAATAGTGCAATTTGACCACCACTTTTATAATGCACTCACCGCCTGAAAGTGCGTAACGCGACTTTGTAACAACGGGTGTCGAATCATAGATCTTCGGACTCAATCCGGCGCGCTAACCATAACTACGTCTGGGCAGATTAAGCCATGTAAAAATGGAGAAACTATTCACAAAAGATTAGTAGCGTAGAAATTTGTAATAGACCACTTCATTTTATGAGTGGAATAACGTTTAGTCCTTAACCTGAAGTTGTATCCACTTCCTTCGTGTATACTGAGGTAATCCATATATAAGTAACAGTGTTGGCCCTTGCTCAATTACGTGATTTTGGTTATAATTGAAGTTTCTATTAGTGAGGCGGTGGGTGCTGTTGATTCTTTGCCTTCCATTTAGCTTAGCCCTTTAAAATTAGGAACTACTATGTACGGGAAAAACTTTGTGTAGCCTTGCTCGAAAGGCCCGGGTGGTTAGGGCACTCGACTCGCAATCTGCGGGTTCGAATCCCTGTCTCCCCAAACATGCTCGCCCTTTCAGCCGTGGGGGCGTTATAAAGTTACGGTCAATCCCACTATTCGTTGGTAAAAGAGTAGCCCTAGAGTTGGCGGTGGATGGTGATGACTAGCTGCCTTCCCTCTAGTCTTACAGTGCTAAATTAGGGACGGCTAGCGCAGATAGCCCTCGTGTAGCTTTGCGCGAAATTAAAAACAAACAAACAAACCTTGCTCGAAAATCCGACAACAAACGCGCATCATTCAGGTCACACAATAACAAAAATGTTCTAAAAATGTGATTCAGCGATTAAGATATTTAAAAGAGAAGTATACAGATTTAGTATCGTTTTCTTACCAAGCAATTTAAGTAAATATTATTCCAATAACACAACTTTTATTCTCGAGATTCGTCTGAAAACTATGACGTAATAACATGATTTTAGTTTGTTTGCTTCTTATGGATTTCGTGCAAAGCTACACAAGGGCTATCTGCGCTAGCCGTCCCTAATTTAGCAGTGATAGACTATAGGGAAGGCAGCTAGTCATCACCACCCACTGCCAACTGTTGGGCTACTCTTTTACCAACGAATAGTGGAATTGACCGACACATTATAACGCCCCCACGGTTGAAAGGGCGAGCATTTTTGGTGTGACGGGGATTCGAACCCGCGAACCGCAGATTGCGAGTCGAGTGCCCTAACCACCTGGGCATGCCGGACCTGGTTTTTAGTAAGTATGTAGTTTAAAATCTGGGGTTCGATTCCCCGCGATGCACGCAGCGGTCAGATCAATGTGGGTTTCTTCTAAAACAAAACCTCTCTGTATTAATAATGACATTTCTTTTTTGTTTTTGTTTCTTTGCTTTTGAATATGCCGCTCAGAATTGATGTTTCAAGTTTGTTGATCGTAAATACGACCCAATAGGAAAATCGCAAGAGGCAGTTATCGTGTTTTGTTCACCTTACATTTTTTTATGCACAAAGTGTTTTTATTTGCTGCTCATTGCAATTAGCATTTTTGACCGTTTTGATCATTCTTGATGTTTCTCTACTCAAGATTTTTTTTTCTGTATGCTGACTAATTTTAAATGCACATTTTACTAATATTGAAAAAAATTAAGACTACCACAATTTTTATTTTATCACCAGGCTGATTTATGCACTCTCGTGATCACTTTCTAGTCCTTCCCATATGGATTTAACTTTACTGTGCGTCGAAGTTTTTATTGTTTCCGTGTGCTGTGAATCTAAATAAGGCCGTAAGATCGAGTACAGTTCGTTTCCATTGCTGTCTGTAATGCAAAAACCTTTAGCTCCGATTTCATGAGTTGTGAATTTATTATAAAAGTAAAAAAAAAAATTAAACGGATCATTCTGTCTGAAAGAACTTCACTTCCGGTTGGACGAGTATTTCCGGTAATGTAAACTGATGAGTTTTAGGATGATCAGCTAGTTGGGTTTGAACTAAGAAGAAGAAACTTCCGCCTCTTTTTAAGGATGTATTGTGCGACTAAGTCATGCTTTTTTTTTTAAAAAAAATGGTTTGATTTGGATAATTAACTATCTTCGAACCTCAGAAGAATGGTTTCCACTGACGCTCGTTGTTTGAGGGATATTTTCGTCTTGACAGTAACATTTTTTTTATTAAAAAGGAATGAGCTTTCAAGCGTTTTCCTAACTTGTCGAGAAACTTCGAATTAAAAATATATTAAATAAAAACTCGGTGTTTCTGTAAGTTGTGATATTGGAAATAAGACTATATATAGCTTATTCCGTTTTAATTAAATTTATTTTACTGGGTGTTCAATACATTTCCAGACAAAACTAGAAAGTGAATACATTGTTGTGGCTTGTATTGATCATACAAACTTGGAATATTTTGAGGGGGGGGGGGATTTGAATTATATAAGTGGGAGGTGAACATCTGTACATTCGTTTGTTTGGATTAAGATCATTCATTAAGTGCCTTACAAATTACTTTGTTAATCTTTCGATACGGAGTCAGTCAACGTGACAACCTCGTAACCATTTTGTGCGTGTTATAGTTTTCATGGTATAACTTTTAAATTAGTTAGCGAACGTAAACGGAATTTGGCAGATTATCAGTAAACATTACAATGCTTTCATACGCAATTTTTTTTTATTAAGTTGTAAGGGTTGCAAAGCAATGTTTCTCTCATGACTTTTTTTTTTTTTTACATCATGTCTGTCTAACGTGCAAAGTAATTTTCATTTTAAGATTAAAAATACTTTTATGCATCAGAAATTTTTGAAATTTCACATGCGAAATCTTTATAATGTCCGGATAGTTATCAAACATTTCTTAAGAAAAAAACCTTATATTTTATCTGTTATTTTCATTAATTAAACTCCATACGGGATCGGTAGATTTGATCGATCTCGCAACCATCGTAAAAAATCAGGAAATAAACATAAGTTATGCCTCTTTCATTCTAGAATGAACACAAATTATAACACGAAAATATAAATGTTTAGACGAAGTAGCTTAGATCTCATAACATTATACATTTATATATATATTTATTATATTGTCCTTTCATCCGTGCCTGGCTAGCATTACATAAGTTACAATGCACTCATGATACCGTATCAAATAACATTAAACTGACCTTTGATCTGTACAAAGTAACCTGTCTCTGCTGTGTTTTAGTAGTCTAGTAGCTTGTAAAATACAGTCACATTTCAATTATTATACATTATATATATGTATACAGATTATTGCTATTTCGAAATAAGTTCTTAGTTATTTTTCTTAAAACACAGAACAGTAAATGAATAAAGCAAACAATTAACTCTTCTAGTTACGACCTTTGTACTCGGTTGCTGCTTGACGTATGTTGCTAAGCCTTTAAAAATAATTGCACATGGAGGATACGAAACAAAATATTTTTTTAGGTTTTATATATACATTTAAATATCTAAAAAAATCATCATAAATAACTACATTAATACCATAGACTTCCACTATAATTTATCGAGCTTAGTAACTAAGATGTATTTTAGTCTAAAACATATGAAATTTTGAGCAGACTAAAGACACACCCTACCTTGTTGAAATCTTGGTTCAAAAGAAAGAAATGGTGCCAAGCCTGTTAAAATGGCTGAAAAAGCTACTAGGAGGACATTCTGAGCTTCCGATTTGTTATTCGTGTAATAGATAGAAGTAAGTGTATATAAGGGAGCGTTTCCAAAATTGGAAAGAGATAGGCAGGGTGCCACTGTGTTTGATTTATTACATGAGCAGTATCTCAGCAAATTGAAAAGATAAGAGGCTCTTGTTTTATATTCTAGCTTGTCAATATCGTTAATTTCAGTTTCTAATTCGTTCGATACTATAGACTTAGTATTTTGACTTCACAAACATCTAATTTGAACCAGAGCTGCATTCAACATACCACATGACACACAAAGATCAATGTTTATGATGTCTTTTTTAATATTTGCTTTTAAACTAAGAAATTGAGTAATATATAGTATTAAAATTTGAATTATAATCTACGGTTTATTACCAAACTTATTGATATAAGTTCATGAAATAGTAGTTCAATAAAATTTTGAATGCGAGTCAACAAACGAGATGACACGGCTTTTCACCCGTGACCCGTCTCGACAGGGTTTCAAGTACTTCTTATATTGAATATTTCCAACTTGTTTCAAAAATTTTATAGTTGAAAATGCATTCTATGAACTTTCTGCGCAGTACAACAATAAGTATATTGTTATAAGTTGTGGAATGAAACTAATTAAACGAATATACAGACAAGGCGAGCAGGAAATATTACACTCGGTATTCATTCTTACTTAAATAGATATGGCCTAATATATGCACTGGGTCCTGCATGGCCAGGTGGCGCTCGACTCCCAAACTGAGGGTCGCGGGTTCGAATCCCCGTCACACCAAATATGCTCGCCCTTTCAGCCATGGGGGCGTTATAATGTGACGGTCAATCCCACT
>NW_013666888.1:212901-217000 GCF_000517525.1 Limulus polyphemus | reverse complement strand
ATATATATATATATATATATATATATATAAACGAAGCATTATCTCAAAACTGAATACTATATTTTTTATAGGGAGGGGAGTGATCATTTATCACAAGTAAGCGTCTTACACCTCCTCTCCCTTCGGTGGTTCCGCGGCAAGTCTAAGGGCTTATAACGCCAAAACTCGGGGTTCGATGCATTCTATGAGAAGAGTACATATAGCCCATTTCGTAGCTTTGTACTTAACAGCAAATGAAATACTCATAGTTAGTGTTACTAATACCTGAAAAAATTGGCTGAAAAAAATCACTCTATAAAAAAAAAAATTTAGAATAAGCCTAATTTTAGTGTACTGTTCTTTGTAACTTGTGTATACAATATGAACAAGTACACAAAATATATGTATACATTATATAAATGTTGCAGGATTTCTTTTATTCTATAAAACTAGCAGCTGACATTGGGATTCATAGTTCATAACAGCTGCAAACTGTAAATTGTTGGGACTCTATTACCTTATACAAATCGGTTAATATTTTTTTTAAGCACACCCAAATACACAAATATTGCTGGAAAATATTAATCGAGAAATCTTCAAAAAACATATAGTTATATCACATTGAAACGGGGCCTGTAATGTAGGTAAAATTAGATTTTTTTTTGCGTTTAGTTTTTGTTTGTTTATTTTTAAGCGTAAAGCTATAAACATAGAATCAGTTGTCTGTGCTGTGCCCACCATGGATGTGGAACCCCGATTTGTACCGTTATAAGCCAAGCAAGCTTACCGCTGAGTCATGAGGGGATTTTATGATAAGTTATTAAAATATAATATTTTATCATCCTTTCAGAAGGTAAATTTAAAACCTCATTTTAAAGGTTACTTGAATAAAATGAAGTCGTTAGAATAATATTATACCTGATGTCGTAACGTATGATATCAATAATGTGGGCGTGGTTTTTTTCCAGAGTAATTCATGTATGTATAGAGCAATCTCGTTAGTATAGAGTGAAACGTATATCAAATCGTATCTTAACTCTAAAAAAAATATTTCAATTGGAAATACAATATCTAACAATGCATTTACTGAGTAATGTGACTCGCAATCTGAGGGTCGCGGGTTCGAATCCCCGTCCCACCAAACATGCTCGCTCTTTCAGCCGTGGGAGCGTTATAATGTGTCGGTCATTCCCACTATTCGTTGGTAAAAAAGTAGCCCAAGAGTTGGCGGTGGGTGATGATGACTAGCTGCCTTCCCTATAGTCTTTCACTGCTGAATTAAGGACGGCTAGCGCACATTGCCCTCGTGTAGCTTTGCGCGAAATTCAAACTAAACCATACTGAGTTTTGTTATAGTAACTTACATGCAGGATAGTATTGGTCATTTTAACTTAATGTTTATCGTAAATGTGTAAATTGTGTTTAGAAGGTCGTTTGTATCTAAACATTTTTTTTTTTGTTTGTTTTTGACAGTGTAGCGTATATCTGCTTACTATACTGATTATGTAGATTATGTTCCTTTGCTAGGTATCTTTAGTTGTGGAACAGAACAGAGAAAGTTGTTTTCTGTTCCTGAATTTGTCGCGCAAAGTTACACAAAAGGGTTATCTGCGCATAGCCTGTCCATAAATTTCAGCTGATAGACTAGAGGGAAGGGTGAATCTCTTGGACTACTTATTCTTTTCTAACCGATTAATAGGATCTAACCATCATCCTTACAGTTCAGTTAAGTTGAGTACTAAGTGACAGTTCCAGGAATTGTGTCGACAGGCTCGACCCCTTGTGGAAGCCAGTTTCCCCTCACGAGGTATAAGAGAGCTCCAAAACTGATGTCTCCCAATGGCTTTTTTACTGTATATTATCCTATTGATTCTCCATATTTTGCTTTTACTAAGTACATCTTGCGTTACTTTGTTTTCTGGCAATTCCATTCCTTCTTAATGTCGACTGAAAACCGTTCGTGGTTGCCGAGTCCGCGTTATTAGTACAGAGTAGGTCGATATCCTGTCAGTGCACCCGCGTCCTCAAAGTAACGGAGTGTGAACCTTCGAATTCCCAGTACGAGCACGCTAGTCACTAGCTCACGCCCAAACAGGGAAATTATTTCGCTAGTGTTTTTTTTTCTCCCTAATTTACATAATGGCATGGCCCCCAATGCATCAACGTAGGCTCAAATTGCTACTCCAATTGTAACAAATGTCTGAGGGAACATACTTATAATTCCTGATATTCTCCATATAAACTAGCTACTTGGTATTAGACGCTGTGGTATTTTCCGTTAGGGTCCCCTAACATGGTGTTCAGATAATATCGAGTCGTAGAATATGTGTGGTGCTTCTGAAATCCATCAGAGTTCGTCGCAACAAAAAAAAATAATTTTTATTATACCTAAAGTCAACAACAAAACACAAGGACGTGTTTATTGTGGATGTGTGGAACTGGCAAGAGAAGAAACCTTTAATAGTTTTTTTTTAATCGGTTAAAAGTCTGCAACAATCTGCAGTTACGCTAAAACAATTTTTACTCAAGATAACAAACGTTAAATATGAGTCAAAAAAAAATGTACAAAAGCTCTAAAAGATTGAAAAGTTACTAAATGTATTCTTACGGTGGCAAACCTAACTTAATATAAATCACGGAAATAAAACAAACAAAACAAGAAGCATATCAAGTAATTGAGGAGCTAACCCACGGTATAATTCTATATTATACGCCTTTATGACAACCTTCATTCATGTCCAACAAGTCCCCCATCACACATTATGTTTCCAACGGCTATGATTATTTTGTTATTTATCTGAATATCTAACAGTGGTATATTAAAGGTAAAGATGTGTAATTGTGTAGTGTTAAAGGTAAACAAGTAGTTGTTTAGTGTTATAATAATGGTAAAGATGTGTAGTGTTAAAGGTAAACAAGTAGTTGTTTAGTGTTATAATAATGGTAAAGATATGTAGTGTTAAAGGTAAACAAGTAGTTGTTTAGTGTTATATTGAAGGTAAAGATGTGTAATTGTGTAGTGTTAAAGGTAAACATGTAGTTGTTTAGTGTTACAATAATTGTAATTGTGTAGTGTTAAAGGTAAAGATGTGTAATTGTGTAGTGTTATAGTAACGGTGGATAACTGTGTGATGGTATAGTAAAGATGTGGAGTTGTGTTGTGTTATATTGAGTTCTACTAAGTCGTTAAAAGACACAAAATTAATGATATATGTAAAACTAGGTAGTTATTAAATATGTATTATGTTTCATGAGAAATGAATTGAAATTTTAAGTAATTTAAACACTAAATATGTGGAATATTTTACCCTTTTAACTCGGATGTACGAAAGGCGATCTTTGATGTAGACGAAAGCGTCGGTACGAAAATCCAATTGTCAGCTTTACCGAAATTGACCAGGTAGTCGCGAATTTATAAAAACAAATAGCACATTTCATGTTTTTACTAGTCAGTTGTCAAGTAACTCTTGTATTGATGTCCAGAAACGACAAACAAACAAACAAACAACAACAAAAAACTGTTTTATGGTTGTGATGTTATCGATTATTGGTCGGCGCCACTTAATTCAATTAAGGTTTTCATTAGTGAACGTTTTCTTCTAGTCTAGCAAGGCTGATCTGGTGGTTAGTAAGTGTGATCGTGTTTGATGTTGAAAAGGTTAAAGTGAACGAGTAGTGGTTGTATGTTTGAAGTTAAGCACAGAGCTACACAATAGGCTATATGTGCTCTGTCCACCACGAGTATCGAAACCCGGTTTCTAGCGTTGTAAGTCCGCAGACATATCGCTGTGCCACTGGGGGCGAACAAAAAATGAAATAAACACACTTTTCTCGTCATTACCTACACGCGTTGATTAATATTCAGACAATTTCTTACACACTTTCTCGTCATTATCTACACACGTTGATTAATATTCAGACAATTTCTTACACACTTTCTCGTCATTATCTACACACGTTGATTAATATTCAGACAATTTCTTACACACTCTCGTCATTATCTACACACGTTGATTAATATTCAGACAATTTCTTACACACTCTCGTCATTATCTACACACGTTGACTAATATTCAGACAATTTCTTACACACTTTCTCGTCATTATCTACACACGTTGA
>NW_013666888.1:204900-212033 GCF_000517525.1 Limulus polyphemus | reverse complement strand
TTAATATTCAGGCAATTTCTTACACACCTTCTCGACATTACCTACACACGTTGATTAATATTCAGACAATTTCTTACACACCTTCTCGACATTACCTACACACGTTGATTAATATTCAGACAATTTCTTACACACCTTCTCGACATTACCCACACACGTTGATTAATATTCAGACAATTTCTTACACACCTTCTCGACATTACCTACACACGTTGATTAATATTCAGGCAATTTCTTGCATGGATTTGAGCGATTTTTTGCCCAAATGATCGTAAATTGTATCTGTGTATTTTCTAACCATCTTTCTTATGCCAATCAGATGATGATTTAAGATGTATATAGGTGGTTGAATATGTTTATACTATAAGTTTTCACCATTATAATCAGTAGTCGTATATATTACAACACATGAGCAGAATGCCGCCAGTTTTAGTAAACTTTACCTTAGCAGGCCTATCTTATAGTTTCCAGCTTACCAGAGTGAAAAACGGGAAACTAACAGCTCTGAAACAGCTTAAATTACAATAACGCCCTTTTTTTTTACTATTTGCTCAACATTATAATGGCCTGGTTAGGGCGCTCCACTAGCAACCTGCGGGTCGCGAGTTCGAATCCCCGTTACCGAAACATGCTCGCCCTTTCAGCCGTGGGGACATTATAATGTGTCGGGCAATCCCTCTAATCGTTGGTAAAATAGTGGGGGGGGTAGGTGGTGTTAACTAGCTGAGCCCTTTAGTCTATCACTGCTGAATTAGGGACGGCTAGCGCAGATAGCCATCGTGTAGCTTTGTGTGAAATTTAAAACAAACCAATCCAAACCTGCGGCTGCCCAATGACAGATTGATGGGTTTTGATTATAATGAATTGAAAATAATACATGTGGGTTATCATAATTTCAATAGTAAGTATAATTTAGATGGGAATAACCTTAACAGCGTTATGGAAGAAAGGGATCTTGGTGTAGTGTGTTGTTGCTAGTGGTAAGGCAAATATGATTTTAGGTTGTATCTACAGAAATGTTGAATACAAGTCTAAATAGGTTATAATTTCATTGCACAGGTCACTGGTTAGGCCACATTTGGAGTATTATGTTCAGTCTTTGGCTCATTACCTTAGAAAGGACATCGAATTGTTGAAAAGGTTTCAGAGGAGGGCTACTAGAATGGTGTCTGAAATGGAGGGGGTTGCCATACGAGGAGAGGTTAAGATCCCTGAATTTAATTTCTCTTGAAAAAAGAAGAGTTAGGTGGATCTGATTGAGGTGTTTAAGATTGTAAAAGGAATTGATAGTGTTGATGTATAATCTTTTTTTTATATATATTTAACAATGAGAATAGTCGCACTAGGGGACACAAATATAAATTTTCGCAAGGTAGGAGTCATCTTCAGCTAAGACTGTTTTATTTTCTAACAGGGTGGTTTGCCTTTGCAATGATTTGCCTTCGGATATTGTAGAGGCAGTAAATTTAAGTGAGTTTAAGAAAATGTTTGATAAGTATATGAATGATAAGGGCTGACTTTAAATTTTTATTTTATTTTAATCTAGTTTAGAGGATGGAACAGCCGAGATGGACAAATAGGTCCCATGTTGTCCCAAAAAGTTATGTTAGGTTAAGAAAACCTAGCAGAGAGGGAGAAAAACACTTTATTGTGTGATCTATCTTTGTCAGAGCCATGTATTATGACAAACTGTGCATATCAAACTCGCAGAGAAACTGGGGCAATTTAATACTTTTATTGTTTCTGATCGAGGCAAGAAAAAAAACAACTAAAAACTGGGACCATTCCACTTATTCTGGGACATGTGTTAACCCTAGCCTGTCTGTGTTTTGCTTCAAATTGTTTAGATATAAAATAACTTGTTTATGTGTTCATAAACCTCCATACGACCCAAGCTACTCGAGAACACATTATTGCAAGTCTAAGGAATTCTCTAGCGACACCTTCTATGGGAATATTCATTAACACCAATATATGGGGAAATGAGTTCATAATGTGTGACAAGCTCAAGAGTAAAGTCGTAACTTTCCACACATTTGCAAGGCTAATTATGTAATTCATTTCCTTACAAGGCAAACAGCATGAGGGTAATAAGTTGTTTTTTTTTTCTGTTAAAAACATTATTAATGACATTCTCATAATTGTTCATGGAAATGATATCTTATGTGTGTGTATATATCAAATAATCCAGTGTATTTTGATATAGGCAAGAAAAAAATGAGGAAATTACAATTTTTTGCATTATTAAAGCTTCATCTACGTTACGAATGGAATGATGCTCAACCATTACTAACTAAAAAATTTTCAAGTGTGTGTTAACATCGTTTTAAAGTGTCTTTGGAAGTAGTTATATATCAGAAATACGATCAACCACTAGTAATTGACAATTAGTACATGTGTGCTACACTAAGCAGCTAACAAACGACCCAACTAATGTTTGCTTGGGTAATAAATAAAGGTGCTTCTGGTTAAGAGCTTAACAGTTTTTAGCCGCAGCATAACGGCTCAGAGAACAGCTCCGAGTTTTTTGTTTCAGGTACAAACGTTTAGCCCTTAACTCCGTCATCTCTTGACCGATTTGAGATATAATTACAGTTTTAGGCCCAGGAGGTCATACCCTTTTGATTGATGTATTTTACCACACCCAAGGTATCATAGATCAATTTACTCTAGTCCTGCCTTAAAAAATGTCAAATTAAGGGTAGATTGGTAGAGACCCTGATGAGTAATACAATTGAATCGGGTATACGCGCGCCCCACGCTTGGTATTACTGGCGCACAAAAATATAGCTAATAAAAAAGGGAAAAATATAAGTTTCTTAGATTAATTTACTCTAATCCTGCCTAAAAGAATTTCAAGTGTCGCTGCTATCGAGGATTCCCTCTTGTTTTTTAATTCGCTTCAACTGTACATATACTTCGAGTTCAGGATAAATAACTTTATTATATCACCGTAGGGCAGTGGCATAACTACAAAATACCCCCCCCCCCGCACAAAAGATAATTGGGATCCCTACATTAGTGAAAATTAAGTTGTATTACCCTCCCTCTGTTGGCACTTCTTAAGTTTGTCCGGCTCTCCCTCCCCCGAAGTTGCGGGTACTGCGGAGGCATACTTATGCCACTGCCATAGCTACTGTACTGCTCTACTGATGTAGATGTTGACAAACTGGAGGCACCCACACCTGTCTTTAGTTTAGTGTACAGTGTGAATGTTCACTTTTAGTTCGTTTTTAGAATTTTTGCGAAAAACTGTCTGTGCATAGACGTCCCTAACTTTGAACTGATAGACTTGAGGGAAGGCAGCTAGTCACAGTGCCCGATACCAACTCTTGGCCTACTCTAATCGAATAGTGAGATTTCATTTCAGTCCTATAACCCATCCACGTTTTTGCGGCTGCGGGTCACGAACCGCGAGTCTTCGGATTCATACTCTGAGTATGCTAATCATCAGAACACGTCTGGCCTCTAAATATAAAGTATAGCGCTCTTGAAAAACGTACCCGCTAACCCCCACGTGACACTATTCTCATCAAAATAATATACAAACTGTGAGTGAAATTTTGGGGTGTTTATTATTATCTAAAGTGTTTGATGATAGTAGAATAAAGTTCAAATATGTCTACAACAAACAAATCATCTTCTTGCTCGAACGCTAACCTTGTTATACGAATCTTGTTGAATTTGGAGGAAAGTAATTTTCCAGAAAATTTTGTCATTTCTTGATTGATCATTTCTCACACTATGATTAATGGAAGTACCGATTATTGATTGATTATTGGTCTTGACCGGAACCAACATCAAGCGGAAAATTCGATTTTTTATTTTTTTTTGAGACTTTCGTATATTCGATATTTGAGCTATTTTATTACATAAATAAAATAAACGTGGTGGGTTGCCAAGGGTTCAAGTAATAAAAAAAAGTGTTTTAAAATAATACAATTTGTGTTGTAGCACTGAAAAAAAAAAAAAAATGTTATAGCTTCTGGGTTACTTAGTGGAGGACAACCACTTTGAAACTTTTAATTTCTGAAACTAAGTGTACCAAAAATGTAATTTCATATATTTATGGCAAAAGCTTATTACACAACATCATTTTAGAAAATTTCAGTAATGTTTGAGTGTGGTGCGTTCATAAAATGATAAAATATTTTATTTCACTTTTGTAGTTGGACTAGCCATGTGGTCATACTTCTACAGAAAAATTCTCACTAGTTTTTTCCTTAATTTGTTAACTTCATAGTTTGGATTACTTGGTTGGCTTATTTATAGGACTTATTTGTACTTCCCCCCCCCTTTTTTTTTGGTATTACTGGTGCACAAAAATATAGCTAATAAAAAAGGAAAAAAAAAAAAAGTCTCATAGATTAATGTTCTCTAATCCTGCCTTGTGTTCCTTTACTTATTTCATAGACTTTTGATGATATGTAAAACTTGTTGGAGACATGGACTAAGGGCTTCATGGTGTCATGTCTAGATACAATCTTTGGCTACTTGCTTGCCTGATTCAAATACTTGTCCTTATGCTCAGACTTTCCAGCCCATAGATTATCAGTATTTTATGTTTCTACAGCAAAAACCATATTTACACAAAAACATTCTTCATCATATAAGATCAGTTGGTCCTTTTTCCAGTACTCTTGTCCGTGTACTGGACCCTTTTGTTGCAGCTTTATTAATGCTCTTACATAAGTATAATCATATTCAGTCTCTCGCAGCATTCTCAACCTATAGAGATTTATGTTTTTACAAATACATCTTAATAGGCCCGCCGACGGGGAGGGGGGGGGGCATCTGCCGTAAAGCCCGCAAAGCATCTTTAGGCTATATCTTCATTTAATGATAAAAGCCATAGTTTTTGGCTTTTCTTTGCATATAGACGCTTGATACATTAAGAACATCTGAAATAATAATTTGAGTAATAATTAATATGTATTTGTGACTTTATAGATGTAATAGATATTTGTTGTTACTTTATTAACGTTTTTACGCTTATACTGTGAGGTAAAAACGGTTGCTGCTATGATTTTTATCTGGTTTATGAGCTTGTTGCTGTCCTAATTTAGGATCTTTTTTTAAATAAATTTTTGAAAATGTTAAAAAAAAGAGAGAGAAGGGGGGGGGGGGCTGCTTGTGGTATGGCCCTAAGTTTTTAAGATCATGGAATCTGTATCTCACATCAATTTGCAAGAGATATGGGCTGTACATCAACCTGTACTTTGCTTCTGACACATCTCCAAGAAGAATTATCAGGGTTCAAGGAAAGTTCCATCATGGTGTCTTAGATTAGTTATCAAGGGAACATTCCTTCATTTGTTCTACATTTCTCAAATTCTGGTTATTATCTTTTTTTTAGGTTGTAGATGACTCCATTACCCACTGGGCCTACTGTGTTCTGTGATTAATGAGTCTGATTGGTGATAAATTATCTTGGTGAGACAGAATATTTCCTATGGAGTTGTCTTTACATACACTGATAGTTCAATGGCTTTGAAAACACATGGGATAACTGGAAACAGAAACATTTTTACAGCTTTCTGTCACTAATATATATGTGCAAAAAGATTTTTACCATTAATATATGCCACAGGATTTGTATTATTTTGGGTTGGATCCTTTATTTATCTGTACAGTTATCCTTCTCTGCCCATTAGCACCATGTATGTAGCAATATTTGTATTAGTGATATTTTATATTGCGATTTTTAGAACTTTTAAGCAGTGTTTCCTGATGAAATGCTTTGAATAGCCTTTCCCTCATCACACTATTATGTATTTCTTTTTCTACATTCTGTACTTTATTCAGTGTGTTCCCTGAAAGATATTTCAGGTGTCCATATTGTAACCTGATCAACCTTAGTTGGTTTTTCTCCTCTTCTCTAAGAAAGAAGTTCATATATTTTCTGCTTAGCAAGTCACTACAGCAAGAACTTTAATATTGATATTCTGGAATCTTCAGCTGCTTGGAGGGTTGTCATTTATTCTCTGCTTATGGAACACAGTTTTTCATGCATGTTACTTATTTTTCTACAAGCAATTCAGTTTATGATGAAGCATTTTCTTATGCTGTTTTCTTATTTTTGTATGTGTGTGTGTGGATCTTTCTATGATAATTTTTTTTTACTTGATGTTTTTCCATTTTTAATTTTCAAGCAAGTTTTTGTTGTTCAATAATGCTACAGAAATGACACATTGCTTTGATATTGAAGGCTCTGACCAATCATTCCTTTGAACCTTTCCTCCTGTACATATCTGAGGCTTTATATCAAATTATATTTCCTGCTTCTGGAAGTTTTATTCAATGATAAGTTCTTAATTTCCATGGGTAAGTTGCCTTTATACTGCAAGTTAATTTGTTTCCAAGACTTTAGCACTAAAAAAGGGCAATTTGATGGCTTCTTCTATCATTTAACCTTCTTTGTCTGATTTATCTGTTTGGGTATCGAACTTGCTTTAATCCTACTCCTGGTTTTATGTCAGTAGCCACGTTATTCACACTCTGTAATGCTAGCAGATCTGATAAATTATAACCCATAATATACACAAGTTAGCTATTTCTCATGAGTAGAGTTATTTTAATAGTTAAGACTTGATGATGTGAAATATCTCTGTCATCCAGGGGCAGCATGTATAAGAGACTTGCAGAGGTTTAGTCTCCCCCAAATAAACTGTCCCTCGTGAGGCATTATTCTCACCAACTAAAAATATTATACAGTATTTGTGGAGAGATCAAAAGAGAGTGTATATGAGTTACTGAGGAGCACAGTATTGATTCATTTAGGAGCACAAATTGATTATTCCCAATTGTGAAACTCCTTACATGTGACAGAGTAGCCTACCCGAACAAAAGACTCATTCATTGCCTATGCTGTCACCTGTCATTGTGTTTAAGATTTTTGTTGTACATTATTGTCTAGGCTGCTATGTGAAAATATAAAACTGACTTCAGCATAAGTTTCTAACCTTTCTCATTGACTTTCTGCCTCCATTTTTGTAGTTTTCTGATTAGGTATGGTGCAAAGGACTTATTTTTACACTCATGAATCTCATTCATATGAATGAACCTTTTCTCGGGAACAGTGTACCGTATTTTTCTGAATATAAGACGCACCCTTATTTTGAAGACAAAGTTTT
>NW_013666888.1:197729-203900 GCF_000517525.1 Limulus polyphemus | reverse complement strand
CTCAATTTGATACTTTAAAAATTAGTATATATTGTTTTAAACACAAAAGAGCTTAAAACATGAAACTAAGAAAATACCGTAAATAAAAAAAAAGGTTTCATGTTATTTAATTTGGTTCAAAACCTACAAAATCTTCATTGCTTTCACTGTAATTGAATGTGTTATTTATAACAATAGTAGTTTTTTCTTTTAAAAACATAACTATTTATAATGCTCCCTAAATAATAAAAAATAAATTGAACTAAACTATGCATGCCTATTTAAATATATTTACACATGGCTAGTGTATATCATATATATATATATTATTCATACCATCGTGTATAGGACGCAAGCAGATTTTGACATCAAATTTTGGGGTAAAAAAAGTGTGTCTTTTTACCAAAAATACGGTATATGGTCTTTCTGCTTTATGCATAGAAGGCTTCCAACATATGCCTGCTTAGTATTGATGGGATTCTCCCTGGTATACATCCCTAAGAATTTACTATTATCTTGTATTGGGTGGTGGAGTTTCCTGGCATCAAAACAATATGGTAAATCTTGCATGGGCCTAAAACATTTTTAACTATTCATCTTTTTTACTTCCACATCTCCTGGTAAACTCTAAGAGGGTTTCTAAACCTTTTTACGGGTTTCTTGTAAGATTGATATGGAAATAGCTATCTGATTGAAGCATTATGGGAGAAATTATGGCCACCATGCCAATATCATTTTTTTTTCTAACACAACAACCCAGGTATTTAATGTATAGAGAGAGGAATATGGCTTAGAGCATGTTCATACTTCTTTAATATTTTATTTCTAGTGTACTTGAAATTTTTGAGTTTTTCTGAATCGGTAGATAAATGAAGTGGATCACTAATATATAAATTTTCTATTCCTGACATAGTTTTGAAGCTGGTCTGTATAATATTACATTTATATTAAAATTTGGTGAAGTAAAAAAACACATGTAGAACAGTTATGTTAAACTTGAGTATATTACACAATTGGTGCAGTGCAAATATGAACTAAAATTATATTTTAAAACTTAGAAATATAATAATATTATTTCTTCAATAGCTAATGGTGCTTATTCCTATTGGTATTATAAATACCTGCCTTACTTCATCTTGATAAACTATTCAGCATTTAGGACAATATAATAAGCTATTTTTATCTAAGAATAACATTTGCAAACCATTTTGCTATACATTACAACGAGGGAAAGTTATAATTTTTAAGACTACTACGTTTCATTGTTACATTTGCCAGGAGATGGCAGTATTGATTCTGACATTAAAAACGTAATTCATTATGTCTTCTACACCGAAGGTTGGGAAACCTCCAGTACGTGAAGAGTGCGGTGAAACCTTGTTTAACCTTTCTGTTATACTTTGAGTCTATTCGACCCGAGACTGGTTTCCATGATGTCTTTACTGGCAAAACCATGGTCGTAAATAAAAGAGGTTTTTGTGAAACCTACTGTTGTCTTTGTTTGTTTTTTCTTCAAACTGTAAAATATTATTGTATATGCTCTACTTGATGTATATATTTCATAATGAAGTAATCTATATGTTTTGATTTTAACCCTTTAAAAACAATACTATTTAAATATAAAACCTTGTCTTCATTTTTTTGCTTTAAAATATTTAGAATCACTGTAAATTGTATAATCCGTGATCGAAATTGTTAAAATATAAATAGATTACTTGCATAATAAATGATAAAAACACAGCAAATTTTGAAAATAAGAAGATCCGAAGAGTAGTGAAAACCACAAAACTGGTTCTGTAACGAGCAAATAACTTTAAATAACTGTAAAAGTTGAAAGAAAGAATAAAACGATCTGTTGTATGAAATATAATATCCATGGGAAAATGAAATTTGAATTGTCCAATTATTATCATTTTATATATATATATATATTTTTTTTTTTGTTTCCTGCACATAGTACTTTGAATTTTCAGTTAAGCCTGAAATTTTATGTTATGGACAACACACAAAGAAATTATGTATCTCTTTCAAAATGTATTATAGTTGTCTTAACTTTATCTACACCCAACACATAAACACTGATGATTTGTTTTAGACTTTTCATAATAAAAACAATATTATTGTTCAATGTTTTATAACTGCAGAACACAATGTTGTAGAAATTGTACAAGTGAACAATCGAAACAATGGGAGAACATTTATCAATTAAAATTTATTGAATATTTAACTTCACTTATCAAAACAGTCAACAACAATACAGTTAATAATGCATTGGAACACAACTTTGCTGCTTTTATCAAAAACATCATACAATTTTAAATCTCAAAAATGTTCCTTAAACTAATTATATAAGGATGATTTATTGTTTCGTTTGTCTGTGAACTGTAAAAGAAATATTAAATACACTTTTCATTTATAACATGAACACTTCAACATTTATTTACTAAACAGAAGTAGTATTGTATTTACAGTAGGGTTGTGTCTATTGGATATCAATTGTTGTCAGGGTTAGTCTACTTCACAATCACCTAGTTTGTTTTCAATATCATGCAAAGCTACACGAGGGCTATCTGCACTAGCCGTCCCTAATTTAGCAGTGTAAGACTAGAGGGAAGGCAGCTAGTCATCACCACCCACTGCCAACTCTTGGGCTATTCTTTTACTAACGAATAGTGGGATTGACCCTCTTATTATAATGCCCCCAAGGCTGAAAGGGTGAGCATGTTTGGTGTGACGAAGAGTCAGACTCGCGAGTCGAGCACCCTAACCACTTGGCCATGCCGGGCCCACAATCACCTAAGTGTAATTATTAATTAGTAACTTTATATAAAAAAGTTACAAATTAATAATTACACTTAGGTGATTATGAAGTCTACTAACATTGACAATGACGGAAGTGATAATTTTTTATTAATCACTGTTTGTTAAAGCCAGTTATCTTAGAATAATTAAATGTAGGTGACAAAATGTTGCAGGTTTATACATTTTGTAAAGTAAAGTAAAGGAACCAAACAGCCAACAAGTCTGTTTGTTTGGTATAGCTAACGAGCAATATTTTCTGTATTAATTTATTTTTTGTTAGCTGTAAATTCAAGTTAGTTTTACCATATTCTTCTTCTTCTTAATACACAGTAGAAAATATTACAAGACATGGAAAAATAATGAAAAAATGTTTCCATGCAACACAGTTTATACTGCCTGACAAAGAAAGGGCTTCTGCCTGAAACGTTGCAAGTAATAATTAAAAAGCTTTTGTTATAGATGTGTGTCTTAACATTTTTGTACATCTTTTTGTTCTTATTATTAATAAACAGACAGTTGAGTTAAACTCTAAATAGGGACAGCATTTGACTATATATAATTAAATTTTTCTACCATCTAATGCACATCACTTAAGAAAATTCTATTTAGAAGGAATTAGGCAATTTAGTTGTTATTTCTATGCTACAAAAAATGTCTTCAGTACTAAACAAAAGTTACAGCTAACAAAACTTTTTTTTTTTAATTTTATTAAAGATTCGGTTTCTTGGTGGAAGACATGGTTAAGGAAATATGTGTTGTTGTGTTTGATATCTGGTGGACTTTTGATGCTGTTAGGGATTATCTTCATTGGAATCTATCTCACCCTTCGGACCTACACCTCATCTTTACAGTTCTTTGAAACGGTTCCAACTTATGTTCCTGCAGTGGTGGTAAGTGTTTCTTGCAGATCTATGGAGTAAAGTTAGAAAAACTCAATTTTTCATACACTATATACGTTTGAGAACTTTTTGTTTTAAAACAAACTCATACAAAGCATTTGACAGTACATCATGACAAATTTTAATGTACAGTTCTTTTGGCTTTCTATAATAAATAATTTATAGTGTACTAAAATAGTAGATTATAATCGAGTGTCTGCTTCCTCTTCCATAGTTACATATGCCAGATTTGTTAATTATTTTCATAATGCATTTATCATATCTGTCTGTCTGTGTTTAATAAATTACACAAATTATCAATACTAACAATTCACTCATTAATTAAGACTAAATGGATCATGAAAAAATATAAATGAAACAAAATATTTGTGACTCACTTGTGTTAGGTATAATGTGTCATCCATCTTATAATATTTGAATTTTGCTTAAATAAAAATTTGCAATATAGGAATAGAAAAAACTTGCACAGGAGTACAATACTTTTAAACCATTACTTTAATTGTTTGTTTGGTATCTATTTTTCTCTTATTTTTTCCCACATCACAAAAATATCTTAGAAGTAACTGTTAGTAATCTTTATTTTGTAAAACCATAAGTATTTTAAATACTTATGGTATTGTTTTGAGAATGTATTTATGGTAAAGTATTCATATTCAATTACACATCTACAAGAAAATTCGTAGTTTATCAATACTGTGAACGTCTTTCTTTGAAACAGAATATATACTAGATTATTTAAGATTATTCAGTGTGGCATTTGTTAAAATACAACATTTATAAAGAATTTTATATACTATTCAAGAAATTAGTAGGCATTCCCTTATTAAAAGATCCACTAAAGAACTGTTTCCAAAGAGACTAATAAAACTAGTTAGGTAATTGTCATGTATAAATGTTTTTGTTAGGATGCAGAAATATGAATTGGATAAAATAAATAGGAAATAATTATTATTATATATTACTTATTATATGTTTGTTTTAATATATATATATATATATATCAAGGGTAAATGAAAGATAATATATGCACGTAACAGATGTTTTAAGCTACATTATTAAGTAAAGATTGAATGCTTTTCAGCATTAAATATGATAAATATTTATATGCATTACTTTCAAAAAACAGATGGCACTGCTCTTTGGGGATCATTTATTTCATTCTTAATTTATATAAATTCCAATTACTAAGGCAGCAGTAAAATTTCATTAAAAAAAATTGTTTCACTGTAACTTTTGCAATGTCATAACTCTTTAGTAATTGACAAAAACTGATGGATTAGTATATAATCCTTGCACTTTTTGTTGTCATAATTTATAGCATTTTGTCTTTTCCAGCTTATAATTACAGGATTGATGGTGATGTGTTTTGCCAAGAGAAGAAATCGATATGCTTATTTGGTATGCAGTCATCCTCATACTTTCTACATGTGCAAGTTAGTGTAGGCTAGACAGGAGTACTTAAGTTTTTAAATAAAGAGGGTAACCAGGTGGTTTCTTTTGTGATGCATATTGGAGAAAAAAATAACAAAAGTCGAGATTGTTTCTAAAAGATCTAATATCAACTATTTTTATCTGTTTTTCTTTTCCTGGAGAATTAAGTTAGATTATGGGTTCATTTTATAATAATTTTTTTCCCACGTTTTTAATCATATCAATAAATTAAATTACACAGAAATCAAACTATACAAGAGAGCTCTTTAGTGCTGCTTACTGAAAACAAAATGGTGTAGTTTCAATAAACACATGAAAGTGACTTAACATGTATGATGTTTAACCTATTGACTGCTGATTTACCGTATAGGGTACAGTCTGCCTCCAGCAGATGAATGCGAGTGTGCCGTATATACGGTGTACGGCTTGCAAAATGCTACGAGTTTAGAGCAGCTGCAGTCAATGGGTTAAAATTGCTTTAGTCAGTAATCCAAATACTGAAATGAATTATAAACTGGAGTTTGTTATAAAAGAGATTTTGTCATTTGACAGATCAAACTGGCAGGAGGGTGTTGCTTGATTTGTGCTCTCTTGTGTGTGGTCATCACAGTGACCACAACAGTTGTCCACATGAACAGACTGCAGACCCTTCATAAATGTGTTTACACTCCAATGGCTAAAACTTGTACCTGTGTGTCAGCAATACCAGATCCTGGCACATCATCAGGTGAGAATATAGTGTATATTTACTGGCTATGTGAGGAGCAATACCTGTCAAATACAGCAATACCAGATCCTGGCACGTCATCAGGTGAGAATACAGTGTATGTTTACTGGCTATGTGAGGAGCAATACCTGTGTGTCAGCAATACCAGATCCTGGCACGTCATCAGGTGAGAATACAGTGTATATTTACTAGCTATGTGAGGAGCAATACCTGTCAAATACAGCAATACCAGATCCTGGCACATCATCAGGTGAGAATACAGTGTATATTTACTAGCTATGTGAGGTGCAATAACTGTCAAATACAGCAATACCAGATCCTGGCACATCATCA
>NW_013666888.1:160054-196947 GCF_000517525.1 Limulus polyphemus | reverse complement strand
GTGAGAATACAGTGTATGTTTATTGGCTATGTGAGGAGCAATACCTGTCAAATACAGCAATACAAGGTCCTGGCACGTCATCAGGTGAGAATACAATGTATTTGTATTAGTTATGTGAGGAGCAATACCTGTCAAATACAGCAATACCAGATCCTGGCACGTCATCAGGTGAGAATACAGTGTATATTTACTAGCTATGTGAGGAGCAATACCTGTCAAATACAGCAATACCAGATCCTGGCACATCATCAGGTGAGAATACAATGTATTTGTATTAGTTTCGTGAGGAGCAATTCCTGTCAAATACAGCAATACATGTTGCATGGGCTGTCGCAAACAAGCTTAATTTAATAAAATTAGGAAAAGAATGAAAAATTAATATGTATTTCTCATATTATTAAAGGTTGATTTGGTTTTATCAGTTTCCAAACATTATTTCCATCATGGTACAAGAAATACTGTTAGACCCAGGGGCCAGCCATGATATTCTAGAGAAGGAAACATACTTTTTGATTTTTGAATTATGAATAACAAAAAAAGTACTGTTTCTGTTTTATACTTTCCTAAAAAAACTCTTCAATAAAGTTTCATATAATGTATTGCACGTATTTTGAGAATTATTTTTTTTTTTGCAGGTTTAACTAATCTTACCAATATCTTTATGATGAAATGTTCATTGATTATGTAATATATACATTCCTCAATAAGAAGATGTGTACTAAAAATAATCTATTGCATTGAGATACAGTGTGTTTTTTTTTCCCCTTGTAGAAACTCCTCGATTTGTGTTCAACAATACCCCCAATTGTGATGTCGTCCATGGCAGCCTGTCAACAAGCCTACGAGTTTTGTTTGGCCTCTCTGTTATTGGTATTTTAATCTGTATTTTCTCCTCCATGTTAGTCTACCAGCTTCTGAGTCATGAGAAGAAAAAAATTTACTGGGAACAGGTAAATAACTTAGGGTATGAAAAATCACAAATCAGATGCATGGTATTCAGGTCCACTGATATCCGCAAAACACAGATTTCAGAAATGTTATGCAAAGAATAAATCAAACACAAACACAAGAGAATAAATAAAATTTTGTTTTTACTCACTAACTGGCTTACAGGTTTTATTTTGACTCTTTTTTGGCTGATGGAGTGAGAGGCTATTTACATATGTCCACACAAGATAAAAGAAATTCTAACCTACCATGCCTATTTCAAACGAAAATGATAAAAGTGTAGTATACCACTTTGTTTGTTTGTAGTTAAGCACAAAGCTACACATTGGGCTATCTATGCTGTGTCCACCATGGGCATTCAAACCTGGTTTCTAGTGTTATAGCTACAAACTTACCTCTGGAAGGCCAGTATACCAGAACCCAATTCTACATACATCACTGACTTTTCCAAATCATATTTATATGGGAGAAAAACCCCTAACTCGTACCAATTTGTACAAGTATTTATGTTGCCCCTAGAGATAGACTTTTACCCCTCACCAAGAAGGACAGACACAGGGCAAAAATGGTACGAGTTTCTAGCCATAAAAGTATGCAATGTTTACCTGAGTAAAAAGATTAGTGTGTTGTGTTTACATTTGGTTAACAAGAATTCATACTACATGCAGAACACCTGCACAAAAATTTAGAAAAATGACATCATGAGTAGATGTATTCTATACAAGTTATGGAAAGGTGAAATTTATAGCTATTCCAGTCATAACATAAACTATGCAATGGATACTTGTAACAATTTCAAGAATTGAGGAGATAAACCTTGCTCAAAACTGTCACCAAGCTTATTTCATCATGATCACTCCGAATAACTGGCCAGCAGATGGTTTTTCTAGCATTTATTTTGTACTGGAATAGTTTTGATTTCTTGACTTATTTTTTATACTACTAGATTCATAAGCAAAGCATAAATGATATTAATTTATTCTTAACTTGACTATGTAAAATCAGCAAAAAAATCATTTTAATTATTGTAGCCACAATTAAAGTTTAATTATATCTGTAAGTAAATATAATTTACTATTTGAGAAAATGTATCAATGGCTGATACACTTTAATCAAATAAAATTTTTTCCTCACTTATGTAATCAAAGAATTTTTGTTTTGTTTTGAATGGGAAAGGGTCTGGCATAGATCCCTGAATAATACAAAGAAATTGTGTTTTCTGATGCCATAAGTTTAAACATGCCTATGGCACTGAATGAAATATTAAGAATTCTATCAGTAGCCTTAAATTTTGTTGCACTTATATAACAAAATAATAAATGGAACTGCAAAGAATCAAATAAAATATACCATATTTTCCTCAGTCTTGCATTTATTCTAAAATGCAGAGAATAAATAAAAGGTGATTATTTTGTTTTGAATATTGTGCAAAGTTACATGAGGGCTATCCGTACTAGCTGTCCCTAATTTAGCAGTGTTAGACTAAAGGAAAGGCAGTTAGTCAACACCACCCACACTTTGGGCTACTCTTTTATCAACGAATATTGGGATTGACCATTACTTTATAATGCCCCCACGGCTGAAAGGGCGAGCATTTTTGGTGTGATGGAGATTTGAAACCACGACCTGCAGATTGCCAGTCGAATGCCCTAACCACCAGGCCACCAAACATGAATAAACACAAGTGAACAAAATCTTTGTTCATAATAGTTGTTTATTTTGCTTACTGGCTGGTTTTCAACTTTCCTATGACTTTTACTGAATGCTGGGGTTGATATGAAATGTCCATGCAGGAAAAAAAGACATGAGGATTTCTCATTTACTGACGAAAATTCTGACAAAATGTTAAAAATGCTGTATACCAGAATCCAGTGCAACATACATCACCAAATATTACAAGTAACATTTATAGTGTAGAAAACCACTAATTCCTATAAACCTGTACAAGAAGCTGAACCACCACACAGGGCAAAAGTGACACAGATTTCTTACCATTGGCATTCAAAGCTTTATCTGATTAAAGGATTAATACATATTCAAGATCTTGCAACATTTGTTTTAACAATACAGTATCATACTAAAAGTGGATCGAAGATTTATCTGAATAAAGATACATTCTGTAGTAGTTATGAAAGGGTGAAATTCATCAATATTTCATTCATTACGATGAGATTTCAAGAGTTAGGAAAAATTACTATTTGATGCCATTAACTGATTGAGAGCAATACTTGTACTTTAGGCAAAATGTCATCTGGAACTCGGAAGAGGTTCCCAAACTGTGGTTCTCAACAGGTATCAGGATGTGTCACAGAACAAGACACAGTAAAACATCAACATACTTCAGTTTTAAAATTATTTATAAGAGCACAATTACACTTTACTGAAATCCATAAAAACAGTACCCTCACCACCCAGAAGAACATGGATCCCAAAAAAATTGCCTGGCTACTCGGGTGGAAAGCAGGTTGGGAAATCCTGGCATGTGTTACACTCCTTTCATTAATAGTGAATTAAACAATTTTAAAGCCTTTTTTGTTTTATGTAGAGAATCTACTTTATATTTAAATGGAACATTAGAGTGTCATTTTTAGGTAAGCTTATAAGTCATTGTTGGTCAATACAGTATTGTATCAGCAGAACATGCTTCCATACATAAGCCCCTCCCCTTCATGTTTATTCCCGATATAATAAGCAATAAACACTAATTCAAATACTGACCAAATCATAAAATTTAATATTGGGAATGTTACACCAGACACATCTTTACCTAGGATGCTTTGTTTGTTTGTTTAGAATTTAATGTTTTGTGTATTAGTAACATTAGGAAATAATTTTAATATGAATTTCCTTCATGCTCACTCACTTTATTAAAGACAGATATCGGTATCACATAATGTTTACGATAAATCAAATCTCCCAGTACCGTTTTATTAGAGCTGGTCTAGTAAATAGTATTAGAAGGTAATATAAATAAGACACCTTGGAAGTGGGTAATGTTGAACTTGTCCTATTAGAAGAACCACTTGTTAAAACATAATGTTCTGAATTTAATCATATTGGTACACATTAAAACTGTTAAAAAGATATGTTGAAGTCCTAAGAAAGAAAAGAAACTTGCTAAACAACTTAGCAGAACTGCTATTGGGCATTTTAGCATAAGATTGTACCACAAAATTTACTAAAAATATGATAGCAAATAATTTCTAAGGTCATGTGTAAAGTTATAAATATATTTTTGATACCTGTGTCTATAAATCTTACTATAAGCGCTAAGGTATCTATGCTTGATGCATTAATTTTATTTTAAATTTCAATCTCGAAAAGATATGCTTATTCTCAAATAATGATAAAAATAACAATTAGTGAAAAAAACCCAAAGAAAATGGAACAAACTGTCAGAAGTTTGATATTAGAAAAACTAGTTTCGACATGTTCGTGCATCCTCTTCAGTCTCGCGTTGTCTTCTAGTTTCTCTACTATCAGACTTCTGACAGTTTCATTTACTGTGGTTTTTCACCTATTCTCAAATATCCTTAACATGTTAAAAAGTATGAAAAGTCAAACATATGTATGTATTAATCAGTTTTCATAAATATACTCTCGTATGCTCCATTCTAGTTGGAGTTAAGAAGAAGGTTCATCTATGCCCGCCATGCAAATCATCCACTTTGCAGCTGTTACGAGGACCTGTATCCATGGCCTCTGTGGGAAATGTTGGATTACCGTTTTCTTAGTGCTCAACATTTGAACTCAACTCCTCTCACCCAAGAAGAATCTCCTCCTCAAGTAACACAAGTACTGGCAAACAGTGCACAAAGTGGTGGTCAGCGACAAACTAACTGGAGATGGCTTCCCTGGCCTTTGCGTAGTGCTACTAACAGAATTATCAACACCCGTGGCTCTACTAGCAATGTGAGAAGTAGTTTTATCAGAAGACTAATTTCTAGAGAAATATGGAGGGAGGAAACAACTTCTCCTTCGACATCCACCCCACAAGAGTCTCCCCTACGACCAGATTCTCCCCAGGCATCTCCATGGAGAAATAATACTGGTCACATGTTTCGTCCTCATGTACGTGCTACAGCAGCTCAAGAGCGCTTTGGTGCCTATTCCAGACCTACAGGTTCAACTAGACCATTAGTCACACATAGAAGAACTCGCTCTAATGATGGTATTTTTCACCATTTACAGATCAACTCTTCAGCTCGATATAGCCCTTCCTTCGCACCAACTGAAAATTTCGAGATCCCTCGACACATGTGGGGCCCACCACCTCCTTATTCTCATCCACCTTCTAATGAAAACTTTTCAGGTTTACAGTTTGGTTCAGGGAACATGAGACAAAATGGTTTCTCACATGAACAAGAAACCAACTTGGGTATACCTCCAAATACTACAGTTGTGACTGTGGAATCTCAAGTACATGAACCCGAAACAAATGGTGCTGCATCCAGTTGCTCCAAAATAAGCACACCTTTGTCAGAAAGGAAGTTAATGTGTCACTTCTCTTCATCTGATGGAATTACTCTGACCATAAGTAACAATTTATTGAATATCTGCAACAATGATGATGCTGAACTGGATGAAGATAAACAAGATAATTCCTGCATTGTTGAAGTGCATGTACCTTACATTGTTCAAAAAGATGACATAATATTTAATACCCTACCAACCAGAAGTTCAAAGAAAAAAGACCCAAATCTATTCAAATCTTTATCTAATATTCCCTTGTGTTTATCAAAGAAACTTAATGAAATGAATCAAGAGAAACATCACTCTAATAACCTTTCCATGATTGAGTCATGCTGTGAGATTAAGAATGTTTTGCAATGTTCTGTGGAGGACCTCTCCAAGTTTCAGGAGATAAAAAACGCAATCTGTGATAAATTAACCTATAAAACATTTTCTGAAAGAGACATGTATGATGAAGACAGCCAAAATTTCTCTTCTGCAACAGATCCTTCTCCATCTTCCTTAAGTTTCCAAGCAACCTTTATAGAACACCCTTCAGACTTTAAATCTAGTATCATGATAGCTACTAGTCCTTCTACTCCTGTTACTGAGAATGTAACTCTTAATGATAAAATGTATGCCCAATCCATGCCAAACCTAAGCCTATCCAACTCTCCAACAGCTGCAAGTATACTGTTTCAAATACCTTCTAGTGATAATACTTCAACCTCTCAAGATTTTGCAGATTTTGATTTAGATGAAGACAGCAGCCCTCTGAATTTTGATAGCCTTTCTTCTGATGCAACTTCTGCACCATCCCTTCCAGAAGATGAGCAACACTTTTATGGAAGTAACCAGTTGTTGTTCAACCATCAAGACATTCCTAAAGATGAGCACCATCTTCACTGTGATGAATCTCGGCTACCTGGAGAAATTGGGTGCAAATTTTCAGGTTCATCAACAGCTGTAGCATCTGGTCACACACTTCCAATAGATAAGAGTCAAACGTCCATGAGGGATACTTCTGAACAACAAGATTATCTTTCATGCCCCGAGTCTGAAGCTATATGTGAAGACAGAGGCTACTCAGACCGTGGCTCAATTGAACCAAAGTACTTATCTACAGATATTAGATCTCCTTCTCAAAGTGTTCCTGGTCCCAGTGAAAATACTCCAACCTTGTTTAGAGAGAGTTTTATTGTAACAATCAAAAGTGTGAATGTGTAATTAAAAAAACAAACAAAAAATAATAGTGATGATCCATTTTACTCTTTTTTTGTTGAATAGTTAAAAAAATTAAAGGTTCTTGTGAGAACAACTTTTTATGATCCAAGTTTCTGAGGAATAAATAAATATGCCAAGAACATACACAAAAAAATCACACATGGAGTTGCTCCCCCAAATTAAAGAAAAACATATACATAAATAGATGCCTCTCAGAACTAAAGCATCCATCTGATGAGATGTGAATAGCTGTATAATGAGCTTGATAATTAAAATCAAACTCTGAAATTGTGCAGAAGTGCTTTTGATATTTTGGATACTAGTTAACTTATATGTACATATATATTTTTTCTGATTAAATAATGTAGTGAATAATTAACAGACAGAGTCCAATTCTAAGCACTTAATGAAGTAAAGCAGGTTGATTAAGTTTTATTTTCAGTTTTTATAGTTTAAATAAATTACCATTGCTACATTTTTTCAGTTGCTCATGCTGCTAAGGAACAAGTTAAATGTACATTCAAATACGTATATAATGTAAATCCTTATTAATTCAACTTTTCAACAAAAATTTTAACCTCCATTAACCAGTGATACAACCGATTAGTTAAAATTCAGGTAAAGATAATGATTAACTGGACATTTGAGCAAAATTCTCATACTTTTTCTGTAACTCTAGGAACTCGCCAGTTTATCATGAATCAAGATTTTCCAGTGAACAATGTCTGTTTTTAGTATGTGCCAACAACTGACAATGATATTCCGACACAAAATTTTAACATCTTGATTACAGAGAACATGTTTGTTAACAAAAGCGTTAAACTTATGTTGCCTGATAATTAGACCAAATATTAGAAGTTAATTAATAAGGAATTTAATCACATAAGGAAACTTGAAATTATAAATCAAGAAAATTTATTCTTTGTATAATAATTTTACGATATTAAAAGGAAATAATTTGTATTACTGTACAGTACTTAAGTGATTAAAGATTAATATTGTAGTACTTTTATTCACTTGTCTTTCTAAATGAAGAAAATTATAAATCATTCGCTTTTATACAGTATAATAATTTATTTATTTTCCTTGCCCACTAAATATCTACCACTGTTATTACAGTGATCGAATTGTTCATTTTAAGTAACTATAAAATGGTTACAAATGTATAAAAAAAAGCAAAGAATTGCAGGATGTAAGAAATCTGGTTAAGTCCATTTCTATAGTGTATATGAACCAATCCTTAAACACCTTGTAATGAATAAAGAAATTTTCAAAATTAAAAACTGTACATAAAATATTAATAAATGAAAATGCATATTTTATCTCACCTTCTAATATCTAACTGATAGTTTTTTTTTAATTACAATGTTTGGAATAGTTTTATCCAAAAGGTGTTTTGAATGTATATTTATCTACTTACAACAATATACAATGAAGGAACCTTCTTGTATTAAACCAGTATCTTCTTTTGAATAATCTTTTGTGTGATGTATTCTCAGATCAAAATAAACTGATACATATTACACGAGATGTTTTTCATCACATGCACATATATATTTAAATTTTCTAACGGAACAAAACATAAACCTTAAATCAAGAAAGCTGAGCTTTATGAAGATGCCTCTTCTAGTCAAATATAAAATTAATTAATCTATACAAGTTTTATGGCAGTATTAAATAAAGGTTTTTAAAATTTGTAATGGAAAGTGCTTATGCAACATGTGAATGACAAGGAAGAAGTAAATTTGAACAACTAAACTAGTTCTTTCATATTTCAGTAAGCAGACTTACACTAATGTATTACTATAACCTAATGAAAAGTACTTTGATTTTAACTCTCTAGTCAGTTTGTTCAAGCTTCTATTGATTTAACACATATTTAAAGAAGTAAAAATGTATGAAAATCTAAGCTCCTTTTTGGTGACAAAATCCTGATATTTAAATCAAACAGTTAACTAATTGAGTATTACATCTTCTGCTGCTCAGATAAACTAAGCCTACTCAATGACAAATGTCACAATTATCAATATTACAATTCAATCATGCTTTATGTACCAGTTTCCAGTACCATAAAGTATGCAACTTTTGAGATTTTTATCAATCTCTAGTGCACGAAAGGACATAGAATGGGGCCCATGGGAAAAAAATAAATAAATAATGAAAGTGGTCCTTGGTGGTGAAAAGGTTGGGAATCACTGCTCTAGTGGCTAAAAGTGTTTATTTCCCAAGAGCCACAGTAAATGTAGGTCTTTCTGAACACCATTTTGATTGCAGTGATACTTTTATCATTCTTTCACCTTTGACTGAGGTATTTCAGTTTGAAAAGCACAAAATTCTTATAACCGCCATGTGGCCTTATGTAGTTTCAATGTCAATAACCAGAAGCCAGGTATAACAAGCTGAACTACTGTGCATAATCCATTCTCTCTAGAAATTGTTCAAAGAAAGGAAGCGTATTTAGGTTATTGTATTGACCATTTCAAAGTTCCTTCAGAATCTCTAAAGCTCCTTTTGTACAATAATGTGGTACTTCCAGATAAACTGTTTTCCTCAACAGATTCATTAAAACCCACAACTGAGAGATCTGATAGAAAATGTATTACAGAGTTAAAATGAGTCATCTTGGTTTGACTAAAGTTTAGAGGAGAGAAAGAGACTGGACACTATGTTAAAAATAGTGAAAACAATCTTTATTCAGTAAAAACGAAGCACGCAGGTGGAAGACAGCACCTTTACAGGAGATTGAAAACTTTCATAAGTCTATGTTCTCTAAGTTTGTTGGAAGCTGGTGAAAATCTGTTCCAGATTGAAAAAACAGTATTATACAAATAGTTCTACAATGTTATCCATGGTGCATGGATTACTTACTTGCAGTTCGTCATTTCAATCAAAAATATGGGTGGATGTCTCCTGATCCAGTAGAAAACATCTCGGACACTGCCAGCTTTCACTTAGCATGTTCTACCTTACAGCAATCTTTCTAACAATGATGCACATGACACTCACAGGAGAGTGACCCAGAACAAAAGATTATTAAATTAAAAAGAACTACATTCCACAGCATGCGTGAATCTTTTTGAAACTTTTAGGTGAACTTCAGTAAGAGTTCACCTTACTAGAAACTGGAGGTAAACAAAAAACCTAGTATACTTGCATACTACAATAACATGGATGACCAGCTATTCGCAGAAAACTAGACAGTTTCATTCTAGTGCATGTAGATTTCAGGTTACCTGAAGCAGTTAGTAAACAAGTTTAATGTCCCCATGTTAATATTTGGGGTAAGTGATCTTCTCAATTGACTATATGGACCCACAAAACATTTCATCCTTCATAGTTAAGTTTGTGTTTCTGAACATGGTTTTAGATCGTCTCACTTTCATCATCTGTCCTAGGTGTTTGCTGAGGTCTTAGGCTACCTATTCTATGGCTAGATTTCAGGTTACCTGAAGCAGTTAGTAAACAAGTTTAATGTCCCCATGTTAATATTTGGGGTAAGTGATCTTCTCAATTGACTATATGGACCCACAAAACATTTCATCCTTCATAGTTAAGTTTGTGTTTCTGAACATGGTTTTAGATCGTCTCACTTTCATCATCTGCCCTAGGTGTTTGCTGAGGTCTTAGGCTACTAATCCAAACCATTTTTTCCTCATGTTTTTGCTGAAATCTGTTCATTCTCAGAAGCACATCTTTTTCTTAGATCTTTTTTGTCTTGAAAGATCAGAATAGAAAACCATGATTGATATCTTACTGAAACACCGAAAATTCCTGCACCTATGGGCCTGAGCCCCAAATCGTTTAAGCACCTAGCAATGCCTCTGGTGGTAAAATCTCAATTATTCTGCTAAAAAATTGTAACTGCTATTTTCTTCTATTGTGGGTAACCACCTCCTACCCTATGTTTGTGATACTACCATAACTAACAAAATAAATACATATTTCATTTTTTAAACCCAATTGCCTTAACAGTTACATTAATTCTGTTTCAGAGCAACTAGTCACATATAGTGAATGGAAGTTTATACATGAAGCATTGCAGGCATAAGCTCCCCTGACTTCCCTAAATTTAAATTGCTTCCCAAATGCAAGGCTTGTAAGTAGTAGTTACATGTCACAGAAAGTGAATCCCTTTTACTCTGTAGTCCTATGTCTCAGTAAGGTGCATTTTATCATTCCAGCATTGCAGTTTTTACTAAACTACATATATGTAGAAACTGATACTCTAAATCTCTGTTTCAGACTGATTACAAGCCTTCATCAGAAGTATAAACTGTATATTATGCTTCTAACAAATGACCACAATCATTCCAAAAGCTAAGGTTTAAAATAAATAGATCCGTATTTCTGAATGTACTAATTTGAACACCAGTATTTGCCACAAAAGTAGTTTTCTTTTTAAACTTACTACCCAAAAGTTATACATAAGATGCATTTTTTTTTGTTTATTCTATATTAATCTTTAAATTTTCTTTTATCTGTAGCAACTAAGGTTTTCCATTTATTTTACTGTAAACTCTGTAGTTTTCAATTATAAGAAAAAACCCACAGTAACCACAAAACTATACTTTTTTCTGTATCATACTGGAAAGTCTTTACAGTTGGTGGTAAACTGACAATTTCCTGTTACAGTAATTAAAGTACACCCAGACCAACATTTCTATGGGTTTCCACCTTTCACATATTCATACAGTTTTCTGCAGTTTCTTGTTTTCATTAACGGATGTAAGGAGTGGTTTGTGCATTCATTGATCCTTCTTGAAGAAGAGCAAGATTTTCAGTGAATTATTTTGTGCAGTTGACTGGGATATGTGCAACTTGTCAGTAATCATTTCCCAAATCTGGGTTCCTGGACAACTAGTCTTTGAGCTTGAGCAAGACACATTAGTGGCAGTCCTGCCTGTGACTATATGTTCATCTTACATCTTTGTATGGGTTTCCCCTGCCAATGCTATTAAATTGTCATATATAAAGTTGGTGTGCATCAGGATTTGAATATCTTTGCTCTTTCACTACATGTATATCTTTTCTTGGAAAAGTTTGGATCACAAACCTCCAGCACCAGTCCACGCGTGGTGAAACTGCAGTTAAACAATCTATAAATTGCTACAAACCAAATACACAATTACTCAAAACCCCCACTGCACTAACATGCACATTTCACTCTTGCCAACTGTGATCAATCTTCTGCAGAGTACATTACAATTCTTAATGAAAATATAATGACATAGTTGCACAAAAATTTCTTTTCCAGAAGATACCTAATAGCAACCTTCTACACTTAATCACGAAGAGTTTGGAGTGTACATCACCAACTTATACAGTACTTTAAAACCAGATTGTGGAAAAATTTAGGTTTGGCTTTTAATTTTTATCACCTGTAACAATAATGAGTGAAATAATCTAAAAATATATCTATTGCAAAGCTTCTCAGAGAAGGTTTTGTTATGAAGCCAGTTTTAATACCACACCTATGCACAAATGTATACATAAAGATTTCACTTGAAACTATTATTCTTAACCTTGTCTCTGACATCCATATGAAGTTAATTGATAACACACCCTTGTAAGTTTGGTTTACTTAATGTGATCTTAGAATCTAATGACCACAGTTAGTGGAGGGCCTCAATGCAAAGCTCTTCAAGTAGTCCATTCCAAATATAGCCATAATCATAACTTAGCCTTTTTTGTTTGATTTCTGACAATTTAGCTAACACAACGTTGAAATAAGAGAGCCAGAAACTGATTCTGCTGAATATTAACTAGCTTCCAAATTGAAAAGTTAAGTATGAAGCAAGGTCATCTTCAATGTTAGGCAAATGCATGTTTTCCTTCAAGATATGTAGCCACAATTGACCACATAACCTTTCAACAATTTTTTTTCCAAGTTTCTTTTTTCAGGATGATATTAGGACCTTAAAATAACAAGTGCAAATTATGTTTAAGTCACCCCAATTAGATAAAGTACATGGTTCCCCCACACTTTGACAGAATGAAAGTCCTTGAAAATTTGATCTATGCTTGTAATGTATCATTACCTATAATGAAATGTAAAAATACAAAATATTTACGTATTTTTAATAAGGACAAAACAGGCTGTATGTCATCTTGCAAAGTTTCAATATAATTGGTCATGCTGTTCCCACATTATTCATACTTTATCAGAACATGCGCAACAAAGGAAGTTTATCCATTTATGATAGTGCATACCAACCAAACACACGCTTTAATTTACATCCAGAAAAACGTTAAGGCAGAAACAACACTACAGATTTTAACAATTGTGATTATTACACTTCATCCATTTATGATAGTGCATACCAACCAAACACACGCTTTAATTTACATCAAGAAGAACGTTAAGGCAGACACAACACTACAGGTTTTAACAATTGTGATTATTACACTTCAATTTTTAAACACGTGGAAGGAGCAAATTGTTCATTGTCCTAAAACGGAATATCATTTAACAAGTATGCATCTCGTACGTCACATATTTTATGATGCAAGTACACATGAAACTTACTTGCTAACCATATACTGTAGTATATTCATATTTCTCATATCTATAAAACAATTGCACATGTTAACGAAATCATCCACTGTTATGTAGTGCATTCTATTATTTTTACAAAAGCTTTGAAACTGTGCATATCAAGTTAATCTGTTATCAAAAGTGTTGAAATATATGAATTAATGTGACCATATATTTATTAATTTACAAATATTTTCAGGTTTATGCAAGTTGTTCACGAGATCACCACATTATGCTTGCGAATAACAGTTGTAAATTCTAATTATACATACAGGACACTTATAAATGGAACCAGACCTGATGATAAAACATCCACAATGTTTATAGTTACATTACTCTTATGCCATCATGATGTATAATCATCCTCGAAGAGGCTACAGTAACTGGCACAGACTCTAATGTTACCGCACGCTAACATGTTTATCACTGAAAGTTTGCATAACAGCATTACACCACTCAACTGATTCACGAGTTAAATTGTTTTTTTTCTTGCATAATGCTGCTTATTATATATAAAATAAAAACTATTATTAAGTAAAACTTTTACTTAAAGTACTTTTTTTCTTTTATGGACCTTGGATTTAGACAGAATGAAAAATGCTACAAATTGCCTGTACTTCACCATATTAGCACTACACAGTAATTAATATCTCAATCTGAAGAGCACACAATGGTCTTAAAGCCCATAATTTCAAAAAACTATTAATACAATTCTTTCAAGTTGTACATGTTCATCTTTAGTCTTTTCTGTTCCCAGCATCTTGCTTGACAAATAGTAAATTTTCATAATACATTACTAAAATCTCTTATTCTTTATAGGTTATCAGGTTTATGAATAACACATAGTTCAGTATCCTCAGAAAATCTTACATATACCATATCATTAGCTACTGTCAATTCTGGATTTCAATATTTTTTAATTCAAATTTCTTATATATTGTTATCCATATTTTTTTTAATGGAAGTCTTCATTAACCTTCACTGGCAATATTCTACCTGTTTCTATAAGATATAGCCTCTCAATGACCCCTGCCCAAGATGTAGGCATCATAACAACGTGTGCTCTATGTAATGCTGAGTGGTGTATATTTTGTTTTATAACGAATTAAAACAAAATTACTGATAGATCATTTTATAATTGTCAGTTATTTTTGATAATTAATTGAATAAATATAAGTACCTATAGGAAATAAAAAGAAAATATTCATCAAAACTGTGTACACTTGTTTCTACTGAAATAATCAAACTGTTCATTTTGCCTTCTTTCAAGTCTTCCCTATACAATGAGGTAAAACACCCAGGATATCCCACATTTCTTTTACAACTACTCACCAGTGGGGCTGTTTTATTTATGCACTAAAATTTGCAAGATGAAAATAACGTATTCATTAGAACCAGCCTATCTCATAAATAGTAATTTGTTAAGAGCTTTTAGTTTAGTCTGTAGTAAAACAATCCTCCAAGACCGACTTTTAGGAAGATGAGAACTTACCCATTGTTTACATACTCGATGACAATTTATGATAAACAAAGACTGACATACACTGATTATCTATACGTAAAATAAGCATACTGAAGTGCTAAATGCACCAAATTAACCTGTATGTGATTTTTTGGGGTTAATGATTTATTTTTTGACACCTGTCCTAGAAGTATCACTGAATCCAAAGAAGCTTCCAAACTTTTCTGGTTTTGGTCCGTGGAATGAAATTCATATGTTTCTTGGACAAGGAACACAAAATATAGAATTCACCGACTTTTCCCCAGTCTCCTTGACCCGTGCAAACCACAGATGCGGTACCTGTCTACAAGATGGGGTGGATTTTCTATGTACCAGTGACAATTTGACTTTCAAACATTAACTCAATCCACAACTTTTTATGTAGTAACCATTGTATAAATATGGTGTATATCCATTCATCATGTACTGAAATATGACGACAAGGTTGGGGAAGATTTTCTACATAACAACGATCTTCCAAATTTAATCAGGTTAAGAACTTTGCATGTAGTACCAGTTCTAAAAGTTTGATCAAAACCAATCCATCCACTCTTGAGATATCCTGTCCACAAGATTGGGACACACAGACAGACGCAAACTTCTGCCTAAAGAAATTTTTGTTCATTTGTTTCATAGATGCACCTTATTCTCTGTGAGTACAAAATAAGCTTGTTCAGGAAGTTATATCTCTTGAAGAGGTAATAATTTTCATTCTACATGAAACATCTGATGCATCATCAGCCAAAACGCCTTTTTTTTCTTCTTTTTACAGAGAGAACTTCAGGAAAACATGTTTTAAATGTGGTATTATTAAAACATACAAGTATTCACTGTGATCTAGGTTTAAACACATGTTTGACTTTGTTCTAAATATTATTAATTTACATTTATAACAATTAAAAAATCCTAAATTTTAAAACTAGCCTCTTATTAGTGACCATTTAAAGATGTCTAATTCCACACTCAGGGAAACTAACCATAACTTTTGTGATTTCAATGAATACACATTTTCTTTGCAAGTTGAAACTATTCACACACACACACAAAAAGTACTATTCACTGCATCCATTTTACTTTTGTATCAAACAATGAAACATTACATAAATGTATTTTATTTCTTGGAAACGTTTTCTATGAGGAAAAACAGAAATACACTACAAAAAATTGACACAAATTTCATTGAAATACATAAAATGTGGCAATTAAAACTTTTGTCCTTACATTGTTTGTTCAAATGATTATGTTTATTCTTTGTGGGCAAGTTATCGCTCTTAACAAAGTTTACGAGTATTCTAGAAACACATACACTCATACACGTGACAAAATAATAACACTACTATGTCAATAGCTATCCAAGACAATGTTTGATATTCAAGACATATCTTACAACATATAAAGATATTATCTGATAATAAAAACCAGACAGAAAATAACAGAAACAAAAGGTCCCTAACACAGCAGTTAACTTTTCAATATCTGCTCATAGGTCCTCCCATGTATCGATTTCCTCCGTAGGATCCCCCAATACTGGAGTGAGACATAGAACCACCAGAGCCCATGCTAGAACTACTGTATATACCAGACTGAGTTTGTTGTAGCATACCTTCCTGTGGACTCATTGTACTGTCCATTCTTCTCCACTGGTTTTGTGAAAAACCCACCTTCCTTGATTCAGAGCTCCAGCTACCAGACATGGTGGCACCTGAGCTCCTTTCAGCATTCCAGGAACCACCTCGTCCACCGCGAAAGGATCCCCTTGAATGCCTTCCACCTTTACCCCTTTCAATGAATCTGCCTCTGCGATCTTGACTTCGTTTGTCATATGTTGTTTTCCATACCTCTTTTGGACCTCGGTGATTTGGTTCCCTCTCACGCGAGGCACTACTATGGCCTGTTTCTTCTCTGGGTGTAGATCCTTCATATCTTCTCGACTTTTCTATTACTCTATTTTCTTCCCGATCAGTGCTTTCTGAAGTTCTTCTAGAGCCTCGACGAACGGGAGAAAAATCAGTTTTAGCAGATATGTTGAAATCCTCCCCTCGGCCCCCTGATTTTCCAAAACTGTCATGTCGGCTAAAGTTCTCTCTGTAAAGAATTTCAATTTCATCTTAACATTGATTATGATTTCACTGCAATTCATTTCTGTTTAAGCTTACAACCGCTAACTTTGAATATCAATAGTGATTAAGAAATAAGCTTAAGGTTTGTATAAAAAAAATATAAAATAATACAACAGAACCTACTAACAGTTTATCACAAATGTGAAAACAAAGCAAGTTGTTCTGTTTATATCTGGTTCACAGTACATTTCCAAGTTTTCATCAGAGCAAAGTTGCCAAGGATTGATCGAAGGATGAATAAAATGTTGCAACCCTTTCTAAGGAAGGACATTTGAAGATCAAAACTGTTAAATGATGTAGAGTCAAACGATACACTTTAGAAAAGGAAGACTTCGACCTTTTCCACTGAAACGATAAAATTCCACACTAAAGTACTTTACAACAGATTCCATAATTAACCCAATCCAGAGCCACACCATCATTCACAAAGTGAAAGCTGTGGTCATGGAAAATAACTCAAAAGATGAAAAGCCATTGCAATAAAGTCAAGTAATACCTCCCGTTACCACTATTACGATAATAAACACAGATTTGAAGTCGATAAAGGATCACAAACCAAAATGTTGCACCTCAAAATTAATGGTAGTTTACACAAAACTGGAGAAACTAGAAGCACAACAATCTAATTCAGCCTCATACCTGCCAAGTTTTTTGATGCAGTTTCAGTTAACTTTTGTACTTGGTCTGTTTAAAAAACAACAGTATATAATAATAATAATGATCTACATATAAGTGAAAGGCCTATGGAACGTTTGCCAAATGTGTGGTCTAAGCCTGACTTTGCCATCCTTTGTAGAAGCTTGTTACAATGGAAGAATTAGTACCTAGAGAAGTATGTTCTAATAAGATGCAATTAATCACACAATATGACAACTGTTTCAATAATTCATCATTTAAATAGGATACTTTCTCTTTTAAGTCCTTAAAAATGTTGTCTTGAGTTGTTTTTTTTTATATATTGGAATGATGTTGTACATAAATCCAGTATCATATCAATGATACTACATAGTATTGGTTTAAAAGAGGATGACTCGCTGAATCTTTTATTTTTCTATTTTTTAATTAAACGCCATATATCAAAGATTTCTATTCACAATTAGTTAATGTAATACAATAGCAAAGCATCCTGTATGTTGTCTTTCAATTTAACAAAATAATTTTAAATTTAAAAGAACCTTAAAAAAGGGTCTTTCTATAAGTATACTCATGGAAACTTTATACAAAGATATTGTCAACATTACAAAACTAAGTTCCACACTAGTAGGAAACTTAGCTTGTGAAATATGTTTTTTTTGTTAACTTTCTTCCTTAATGAAATCACAAGGACAAAAACTTTTACTCAGCCATGATGCAGTGACTTGTGTCAAACATAGCTAATATAGTAAGCCATTAAAAGAAGACTGCTTCAAAGCACTGCAACAATAGTGTTGTGATATGTGATAGTGTTAAACATAGCTAATATAATATGAAATGATGACTGTTTCAAAGCACTACACAGTAAATAGTGAGACATGACGGTGTTACAACATAGCTAATATAGTAAGCCATGAAATGATGTGAATGCTTGAAAGCACTACAAGTATTGTGACACCTGACAGTGTTAACGCACAACTAGTATAATACGAAATGATGTGACTGAAAGCACTACAAGTGACAGTGTTAACACAAAACTAATATAGTAAGCCATGAAATGATGTGAATGCTTGAAAGCACTACAAGTATTGTGACACCTGACAGTGTTAACGCACTAGTATAATACGAATCGATGACTGAAAGCACTACAAGTATTGTGACACCTGACAGTGTTAACGCACAACTATTATAATAAGAAATGATGTGACTGAAAGCACTACAAGTGACAGTGTTAACACAAAACTAATATAGTAAGCTATGAAATGATTTGAGTGCTTCAAAACACTGCAGCAATAAAACAATGTGACATGTTATAGTGTTAAACATAGCTAATATAAGTGTTTGTTGAATTCTGTACAAAGCTCTACAAGGGCTATCTGCATGAACCATCCCTAATTTTAAATTAAAAGTAAATTTTTAGAGGGAATGCAACTAGTCAATGACATCCATCTCTAACTCTTTACCAACGAATAGTGGGTTTGGGATTGACCATCACATTATAATCTCCCAACAGCTGAAAGGGGCAAGCATGTTTTGTAATGGAATCGAACCTGAGACCCACAGATTGCAAGTGCAGCCCCCTAACTACCAGTCCATGCCACGCCAGCTAATTCAGCAGGTCATGAAATGATGTGATTGCTTACAAGTGCTGCAACACTAGTCTTGTGACACTGTATTTTGATGTCAAAACTAAATGTATTTTGAATGTTACATGAACAAGTTTCAAAATGTAAATGTAACAAGAAACCTGATGATAAAATACAAACTATTGACGTGCTCGAAGTGTGAGTATTATCATCTCATTTTACCTGTAAAATGTAGCATCACATGTGAAGATGTTTTTGTAAGTTCTCCAACTTATATTTTAAAAGGACAATCATAAAACAATGATTCAAATCGCTAAAGAACTTCAAACATTTAATTATGCACATATCCTTCAAGAAATATGTTTTAAAAATATTTTCCACTTATCACAAAGAAACCTTTAAATGGTCTCTATAAATCAAACAAATCAAATGTTGTAGTTTCCACTACAAACTATGGGCAAAAGACAAAGAAGTAGAAATCACCTGCTTTTATAAATTAAGCACAGTACATATTAAACAGCACAAAGCAACTTAGCTTTTAAAAAATGTATTCAATGTTTATCCCCGAGACACATCATTAAGAACTTTCTACATCCTGGCAACTAGCCTGTGTGTTCTGATCAAAAATGTTAGGCTTAACAATACTGACATCTAGTTTTGTAGTCCTAAATTACCACAGCTTTTATTATTAGTGAGAACAAGTGAAACTTCAAAATTAATGAATATTACCTTTCTTCCCATAGCATTGAACTTTCATGACTTACATGATTTCATTAGATAAGCCTTTATTGAGCTATGATTGGATTAAACGGCAGATTGTGATGTTTTTCTTACATACAACACAACTCAAAGGATGCTAACTTCTACCCATTTACAGTTAAATAAAAAACTGTACAAAAAATATTACAAACTTAATAGGTTGTATATTGATAGTATTTACATAAACTTCTCATATTTGTATATTTTACAAACATTTCAAACACATTAAAATGGTGGTGGAAAAGGACATATATGTAGTAATAATAATTACAAATACGAATATAGCAAAATCATTATTTTATGTAATTATTAGTTGTGTGAGTGTGTGTGTGTGTGCACACGTGCAGACATTTCCAGCTTTCTCAAATTTATATTTACTGAATGTCCGAAGCTTTTGAAATAACCATTGCTTGATAATGAAAACATTTCTTCAAACAAAGATTCATTAATTTGTTTCAATGTAGAATATATTTTAACTTTAGAATGATATCTACAATACATTTCACTTTGTTTTCTTTCATATATATCACACACATACAACATTTTATGTATACCTTTGATAATGCTTTCCGACTTGTTATTTACATGCTGCAAACAGACAACTACATAATGTTTAAAATGCAATGCAGACTACATAACCGAAAGCAGTTTTTGATTAATGCTGTAGAAGGCTTTCACAAAAACTAGTAGATGAAGTTTTCTAAAGTTTTATTTATCAGCTGTTTAAGTGTACTTGTGATTGTGCACCAAGAAAGCACAGCAAACTAGAGATGTTGCATCCCTGAAAATGTTGAACGCACCACTGAAGCAAACATTTGTACAACTGGAGATGCGGGTAATTAAAAGATATTAAAATCAGAGTAAATTTTATTGATGGACACCAAAATAAGGTCCAAAACACCAAGTAAAACAGGAAAGAAAAAATAATTTGTACACTAATATAATACGTAACTAACATAAAAATGTTAAATATTTTTTATAGTTATGTGACATTAACTTAAGAACAGTTATTCAGGCATTAAAAAGAATCTTTGAAATTAGATATGTCTTATCACACACTGCCAGCTGATTAAAACAATGAAAATTGGATTTTTAGTGTTGTTAATGTCAAAATATAAAGCTTGAACAAAACGTTATATCCATGAAATAAAATATACTTACATGAAAATGTGTATTTTAATAACAATAAATATATCCATGCAGACACTATACATACTTCATGAAAGCTATAAAGTTAGGAGGCACATTTAATTATAAAGAACATTTGGCTTTAGAGGTATTCTTATGAAAGTAGTTTTCATACTTATAAAGGGTTTTGTTAAAAAAGTAATTACAAACCTGTTGGAACTTTCACCGTGGAAAGAACCATCACGGGAGAAATGAGAAGAGAGTGCAGGTCTCTTTCTGTCTTCCCAATATGGGTCCGACTCTCTGCTACCAGTGCGGTTGAAATTCCTTTTGGATCCACGCCTTGGTTCATCCATTCGACTGAAGACAAATAAAGTTACTTATTAAAGTACTTCCTTCAGAATCAAACAAAGAACTTGGTATTTATGTTCAACCTGTGTATTACATTCTATGTTACATATGTTAATAATATTACCCCTATCATAACGTGGACTTCGGACAGTGTTTGCATAATGTGTTCCTTATTAATTACTCAATAAATGTAAATGTTTATCATAAGTTATTTTATGGAATAATATTCAATACAACAAGTAAAATGCAAATGAATTAGCATTAACTCTTATTCTAACAGCCAGATTAAACCTTAAATAATACCATTCAGAAAGGGATAAAACTCTTGGTTTATCATTTAGAAAACTTCAATTAAAATTCTAGGTACTTTTTTCATAAATCTATTTAGCTGAATATTTATTTCAAACTTACTGATAATTATAACATCAAGAAAACTTCTTTGTAAAACCCCATTAGACTTATTTTATACTATTTTTCTCCTCACAGAGAATTACTAATAATCCACAAAAAAACAGTAAAAATGTATTTTGTTTTGCAATTTATAATAATGTTTAGTTTAATTATTCATAAAATTTTTTTTTCAAAATAGAAATAAAATTTACTGGGTAATAACCTACAAGGTTTTAATAGCAAGATGTATTAAGAATTGATAATGATTATCAAAATCATTAGCATACATTTCTCCATTGTTAATCATTTTCACCAACAGCATTTAATCTGCAAGTGGGCCAAAATCCATATTTTTTAATAATGTATTAATACCCAAAACTGTAAAAACGACAAAAATCAATTTCATAGTGACCATTTATGCCCATGTAATTGACACTACATATTTTCCATGTTGATAAATAACCTATTTTTTATATGAATAAATGATAAACAAAAAAACCTGTAATAACCTGAAACTAAATTCTATAATATACAACATGAACAAGAACCAACAATATTTCCTTGAAAATCGATCTATTAAGATTTTTACTGCAAAAACGAACTGAACTAGTAGTCAGAATAGTTTTAAAGGACAGAGTAAATTAATTTTACAGCTAATTCGCAAGGCATCCACCATTGTCTAACTTTATGAATGTGACCCCTCTCTCCCATTATCAGTTGCATCATTGTCAAACTACAGTTATATTGCTTGCTCAAGGATTAAAATGTATTCTGCATATGTTTATATTGCAGTATCTTCCAGTTTGTATGCAACATTATAGATTGCATACATTTTAATGATGTTTATGATAATTTTGTGAAAAGTACAGTAAACTACACACTTGCACAGTTTGAGATTCAGTTTTTCTACTTATATATAATAAATAAATAAAATGTTGCTTTCATCATTAAACTTAATGTTAAAAGGTACTTTCATTTCTGCTATAATTCAAATTTAACTTCTTTAACTAACTTACAAAAAGTAATTAAGAGGCCTACTTATTTACATGCTGTAATATAAATCAATGCCAAATTTCTAGTCTGCTTTCGGAGAAACCCAGTAAAAGTGTTTTCATGAAACACTCAGGTTCCCTAAGAGCTTGGGTGAAAATTTTTAACTTTGTGCAAACTTTGGAGCCAAGACAATTCATTTGGCACCATTTAAAAGTTGAAGAGTCCAGCAGTTTTCAGGAAATCCATGAGATTCCCAAGGGGTGGGGTAAAAGGTTTATTTTTGTGCAAACCACAAAACCCGAGACAATTCATTTGCACTTCAAAGTCGGTTTCAGCCAGCAGTTTAGGAAAAGTTATGTGACACACAGGCACTGAAACTTATTACATAGGTTTTTCAATTTCTAAATATTATATATGTGATTTTTTAGGTGTTATTTCTTGGGACTCACCATTCACTCATACATCAAAACATTCTTAGCCAAAGTCATAAAACATTTAATTACAAAATATCCTTCACAAAAATCTGAAAGTTGTTTCCTAAAGTTTGACCTCCTTTTGTGAATGAAATTCCTTAGAAAGCTTGCATATAAGGTTGTCAATTGTTTTCATGCAAAAAAAAAAAACAGGAAAAGATAAATTATTATCCTGTTTGGTATGAATAATAAACTTAAATGATAATCTTAAGTTGATAATTCAGGGCTAGTGAAACAGTCTGGAAGTCTCATGCTTGGAGATATAATTCTGGAAAAGTTGAGTTCGCCATATTAAAATATCAATATATTTAAGTTATATTTTTAATATGATTTCATTATCATTTATTTTGGATAAAACATTTTGAATAAAATCAAAATTTGAACCTTAATTTTGATTTTTATTCCCCAGTTTAAAAAAAAGAAGTGTGGTTCCAAATGAACTAGTGGACTGGAAAGGATTACAAAATGTTATTTCTTTTATGCTAACTAATTTTTAAAAAAATGATATATTTATTGACTTCATACCTGAACTGCTGTCTACGTCTCAATTCTTCTCGTTCTCTTTCTAAGTGCTCTCTTTCCATTTTTTGTTTTTCTCTTTCCAGTCTCAAAATTTCAGCACGTTCCCTCTCCAGCTTTTCACGTTCATACCTATAAACAAAACAAAGCAAACTGGTTAATATTCCAAAAAAGATTCTTTTAAATATGTAATAAGTTTTGAATTTAACACAGATTAGGCTACCTCTAGTTGAAAACTTTTTGAAACATTGAAAAACAGGATAATGAAAAAAAATGCTGTTATAAGGATCATAACCTTTTATTCAATTTACCTCTATTATTCTAAACGACTGAACATTAAAGCCAATTTAAAATACAGCCACCTCCTAAAAAATTAAAAGTAATATTTGCTAGGCCTCAATGACTGTCACTTTACCAAAGCATGATTTTTAAGTCAAGCTCTTCTGTTCCGCACATCCCAGTACAAAAAATATCTCAAGTGTTTTGACACTACTGCTACAGAAAAAATACTGTTTGATACATTTTATTAATACTATTTTAAAACTTTTACAATGCAGCTTTTTCTCATGCTGCATTGTAATCTGATATAAACTAATGTCATCAGTCAAATTAACCTTTTGTTATTTATACATCTTTATAAAAGAAGTAACACCTCTCCTCTGCTAGTAGGTAACATTAATTGCAGTATACCAAGCCCACTAAGATACACAGAGGCTCTATGTAATTAAGGTGTGAGGTTACTAGTTACAAAGATCAGAAAGACGGCTTGTTCTTCTCCGACTAACAAAGTTTTTGCTTGGCTGCACTTGGTTATTGCTGAGCATATCTAACTACTAGCAAGAAACAGTCCCGTAAACTGTACATCTAAACTGATTTTTACAGGACCACTTAAAACAAAACTACGTATCTGTGATATTATTTAAATAGAAAACTTTTATCTATCCTATCAATCTCTCAGTAGTGGTGTTTTAGGCTTAATAAGCATGATGATACAAAAGCACATTTTACACTACACAAAAGCAATAATTACAATTCACTTAATCTTACTCGCACCCTAAAAGTTATTGTTCATGAAAACTGATGATATATACACACACATAGCACTTAGACCATAACTATATCTGTTGTATCCCTGCTGGCCCAATGTGCCCTGGTATAAGGCAAAAGGCCTTATCAGCACTGGATATAGTAGATGTTTGTAGTCTGGTTAGCATAACATTATTCTTTGCTTTCAATCATAAGTTCTTAGAATATAAGATTATAAATTTCATTATATAGTATCCTTAGTTTTGGATAGCCAACTAAAGACCTGAAATTATTTGAAACATGTATACCCCCCAGGCATTTATCATTAAATACTAAGATGAAATAAAAGGGTGCAAGTTCAACAAAGATTTCCAAAAGTATGTAGAAAATTTTAATCTTGGGAAAACAATTTTATCTATACTTATTAAAGTAAAAAATTTGTTTATTTTGTCCATGAACTACTCCATGGTCTTTGGACCAATCTCAAATAAACTTGGTAGGATGATACATTGAACCAAGAGTCATGTTACAGGGCAGTTATCACACGGCTCCACACACCCTGGGCCACGTCCACAGAAAATTGGACCAATTTTTAATTGAAAAAAATAAAATTTTTTTTAGTTTTTTCTTGGAAAAGTTTGAGTTATTTCACTAAAAATGTCAGACATTCATATTTTTGACAGGAAAAATGGCTACCAAAGCACAAGGTCAAGCTCTTATAGTGGCAGGGTTACACCTGAAAACCTCTTGCTTTTCACATATTCATTTCTACGTAACACCATTCCTATAACGTGTAAAGTAGGTGAGAAATAAATTATGTATATAAATTCAAATTTTTGATCTAATTTATTAGTTCAAGCCCTACATTCAATCCTTGTTTCCAGACATAGAATGGATCCCTCAGCTTGTCTTGTAAATCACGTAGTCAAATTAAAGAATACGACACCTTGGCAAGCATATAAAATATAAGGAAGGTTTACGAAAATAGTTCCCAAATCTGAAGTTTGTAACAACAGAATTAACTCTCAAACATTTTTCTGAAATTTCACTAAAAGATAATACAAAATTAATATTTCTACCTCTAATGAATGACACACATACAATGAAGTATATGTAACATAAAATGAAATGAGAATTCAGTTTAGTCAGTCATTTAATTTCCTATAAAAATTTTCAAATCTACAATATACATTATTACAATTCATTGTACACTCAATTACCGTAATCTCTCTCTCTCTCTATCCAGTTTGAAACTCTCCTCTCTCTGTTTTCTTTCTATCTCTTTTTGTCTGAAATATTCTTGACTTCGACGTCTTTCAACATCTCGATCCCTTAGACGGTTAAACCTATTATCCTGTTTCGAAAAAAGAAAAATTTTAGTCTTTCATCTAATTACAAAACCTTGAGATATGTAATTTCAGTCTTACTAATCATTATAAACAAAACAAGTGTACTTTAAAGCTTTTACGAATACTATACATGAATTAAGTCTTTTAATATACGTAATAAATATGAGAGCTCATTCTGAAACGTAATATTCTTTTTTTTACATACATAAATAACACTACAAACAATGGAATTATCACATGGAAAAAATGAAGTTTCAATATGTTTCATAAGTTCTTCTCCATATGGTTTTCTCTTTAATTGCAAGTTTTATAACATACAACATAAAAATTACATTCCAGCAAAAAGAAACAGTAGTTGAATTGTAGTAACATTTTTTTTTTTACAAAATTTGTGTTAATATTTTTCATATGATTTCCCCCTTTTATATATATAGAAAAACTAAGGTCATATTTTTCTACAACTTATAAATACAAGTTCAAGAACACGCTTCAACAACAATCACAAATAAGTATTATGGGTACTTTATTTCTGAAGAACTTTCTAGTGCTTTTCCATACTAAAAGAGCTGACAGAATTAGGAAACATTTGTATATATCAGCCATTCTGGTAATTGTATGAATTAATACCAAGTGGTTTTAATATGCAAAAGACTTACAGCTGTTAATAAAATTTGAATGCCTTAGTTTAATACAAAATATTTCATATTTTCCTTTTTTTAGTTCAGGTGTATCATTCCTTTAATATAGGTACTAAGTTTGTTTCAGAAAATCATGCAAGCCTACACAAGCACTAGCTGTCCCTAATTCTGAATTAAGGGAAGGCAACTAAGTCAACAACACCCACTACTAACTGTTGCACTACTATTTTCAGATCAAACAGTGGAATTTGTCTATCACTTTTATAGTGTGCCCACAGCCCCAAAGTGTAGGTTTTTAAGACAATAAAGCATTAACAGTGAACCCTCACATTCAGTTTCAGAATTCTGCCCACCAGGCAACATCTAGCCAAGTTATGAAGCTACAAGATCATGCCACCCACTAGGCAACTAGGCACTAGTTATGGAGCTACAAGGTCATATTAAAGCTTTACGTGAGAAAATCATGCCAGGAATTCTTCAGTGTTTACTATGAATAATTTGAGCATGTGAAAAAGGTTATACCACAGAAGGCAATTATAACAGAATACATTTTGATAACCTAAGAGTAAAGATTCAATTAACATATTATATAATAAGGGAAAAAAACAACAACACATGACAGACTTTATTAAGAACTAAATTAATTACCAATCTTTAGGAAAAATTGTTAGCAGGCTGCTCAAAAAAAAAAAAAGTATAATGCTTTGGATGCATTCAATTCCTTAGTTCTTTAAAACAAAAATTTGATATTTTAAACCCTATTTGTCTTTAATTGAAACACATATTATAGTATTTGCCATAGAGCTCAAGTACTGTTTTATAATAATAATAAAAAGTTGCAATATAGAAACATTTCATAATTAATATTTTGAAAATCTCAAACCTTTTTTTAAAGAATGCAGAAAACATTCAAATAACATTTAACAAAACTACTAAATGCAAATAAGCAAAAGATCAAGTACACAATGTTAATGATTGCCAATTTATTTTACAGGATATTTTGAACTATTAAAATGAATGCTTTCCTATGTAGCACTAATCCCAAATTTTGTTCTACATTAAGTATAAATGCAATAATCAGACATATCAAACATTTAAAACAGATTTAAAAACAATGTATACGTCATTTTTGCCAATTTTAATAAGTGCAAAATGCTAATCCAATCAAGAACTTTTATTTTTAGTGATACAAAGAACAACTTTGATTTGAATACTAACCTTAAACCTCTGGAAAGGAAACGATGACGATCTGTTAAAACGAGATCCAAATCTAGGCAAAAAAGGTTTTCTACCATAATCCCGTCGTTGTGAGAAATTTCTAGAACCACTGAAATTGTTATATGAACCACGACCTCTACCACCATAAAACCTACTTCCTCTTCCCCTGCCTCCAAATGGACGAGGTCGACGAGTAAATCCACGCCTGCTTCGATCTGTGCTATAGCCTTTGGAACGGCTGTGCACAGATCCTTCTTTTTCTTCTGATTTGTCTTTTTCTTTGGAACCTTCATCCTCGTCCTCCTCATTTTCTTCCTTATTTTCTTCAAGTGATATTTGTTCTTCACCTATAGTAAATGCAAGTTACCATAACCAATTTTTGCAAATCAAAACTGTTAATGAAAAACATGATAACAGATTCACTGATGTTCTAAAATATGGTGTGTTGTGTAGTTCAGAACGTAGTTGACAAACTCGAGGACTTTCATTTTTAATCAGCAATATCAACACCAAGCTAAACAAACCCAGATTCAACAACCAGAAAAAGTTATTTTAATAATACTATACACTAATACAAACTTACAAACACAAAATACAGATTAAGAAACAAACCTTGCTCTGCTTGTTCCTCCTCTCCTTTAGGCTCTTCAGAAGAATTGTCTTTGTTTATTTCAGCCTCTCCTTCTTTCTTTTCTTCTTCAGCTATCAAGTACATACACTATATGAACATAGTATTCTAACATACCACAATATATATAATATAATATATATATATATATATTACATATAGTTTGCTTCCATTCATAATGTTAATGGAAAAATTCAGATTCAATGACGAGGAACCCACTTTGAGACTAATAATGCTGATGATGTCAAAACCTTGTCGAAACATTGTACATATGCTGTTATGCTAAACTTGTATTACAGTTTTTCTTCATTACCCATTCAAGCCATCTCCAAGCATTGTTAATGGAAAAAGTTCATTAGTAACAGGTTTGTTTCAGAATTTTTGGATAAGGCTACACAAGTATTATCTGCAAATATCCATCATTAATTTAGAACCAATAGGATAGAAGGTAGGCAGGTAGTCAACATCACCCACCACTAGAAGACGACTTGGGAAAAAACAACAGATTTGGAAATGTTTTTAAGTTTCTTTAGACATTTTTTTCATTCTTAAATATTTTCCCATGTTAAATTACATTTTTTTTTTGTAAGCTATGGGAAATTTTACTGTACAGTACACCACCAATTTTCTGGCACCTCCTTTAATCTGGACAAAATTATGAGAGCGCACTTGAAATCCAGCAAAACTACTTCACTGGAAGGCCACAGATGGCATTGCGTGTGGCACACGCTCTTTCCGGGAAGACTACTTACATTTTAAGGAGGTACATCAGTCTTGTGAAATTTTCTTATAAATCTTAAACTAGTGGATCAAATTTCTTGAATTTTTTCAAGAATGTTGCCAAGAATATGTTTTTTTAACAAGATACAAATATTTAATTTCGAATTTTTCTTCAATTTTTTACAACATCGAATGCTGATAATAGCGTATGAAAATTCAGTCAAATTCTAAAATTTGCCACTTTGAGAGCAGTACTACTGCAACATTCCTTGTAAGTAGAGTAATTAATAAACCTGCACCTTTTTATTTATACTGTACTAATAAACTTGTATCATTTATACCTGTACTAATGTATTTCATTAATCATTTAATTCACATTTAACATTTGTTATATTCATGTTTCTAGCAGTCCATGGTGCTTTAGAGACACTGGCGGGGTATAATTAGTGGGTCAGAGGTGAATTGTTGAATTATTATAACATGACCTCTGTTGGTCTGGCAAAATGGATAATCCAGCAAGGCTCTGGAACCAAGAGTGCCGGAAAATCGGTGGTGTACCTGTATTACAATACATCAGGCAAGCCTAATCCAATTAAGTTTAGAGAAAATAGTAGGTGACAGCAAAGTATTCTGGTGACTCCACCCCTTATTTACTGAATATTATTAAATTTATTGTGTTAAAACAATGCACATAAATAAATGAATATATAATTTATTATCAAGTATATTTATCAAATATAAATTGATTTTGACCAAGAATCATTTTAGTAAAAATAATGAGGCCTAGTCTATCCTGCCCTATTTTGTTGTCAGTTTCTGCATGTTTTTTTTTACAATTTATAGATAATAGTTGTGACTACTACAGTCAAAATATAGAATCAAAAAATATCTTAATAAACATCACTCAAGTTGAAACTGATTAGATATGTGAAATGAAACATTATGATCAATATTAAAAATATATGTATAGAAAATTAAGTTATAAAACCAAATAACTATTTTTATTTTTTTATATTTACAATAGCATTCCGAACAAAATTTTAAAAATTTTACCCCATTAAAATTATAGAAAAAAATAAATCAAAATATGGGTATTTTTTAGGCCAAAGCAAGATCCTATTTAATAAGTTTTCTAAGTTTCATGCAATTTAAATAAATATTTCCACTGTTAGAAAACAAAAAAATGGTATCAGTGAAACCTCTCCATTCAAGAAAGTGTTAAGAGCAAGCAATATGCATCAATAACACAAACAATGAAATACATACCTGTAACATTTAAAAACTAAAATTAACATTAAAATAAATACAAAATACACATAAAATTTAGTAGTAATGAGTGTGTGTGATATGAGATCACAATGACTGACAACACAGGCCTGTGAATTTTTACGTCATAAAAGTTGTTTGGTTTTAATACAGAATTTTCCATAATTCAGCTAGGCAGATTTTGAAAATAATATTCATTTTTTTCAATCGTGTAAGGATTTTTTAAAAATTGGGAAGAATAAAAAAAACTTACTTAGATCCAATTATTATTTTGTTTACCACAATGAATATTTTTTACTATTATTTTCTGTTAACAAAAATACAAACAAACTGAAGGGAAGAATGTTGATGTCAAACGAATATACATCCTCATTCATCCTGATTTTTTAGTCTCAAAACTACGTGTTGTGGTCTTTCTTTTATGTATTTCATTATGATGTTTTGCGAAAAAATCTGTGTGAGATGGTGAAAAATGTATATTTTTGGATTCAGCTTACAGGAATTACTGTAGAACATGTAAAAATTTCAAGACAATAAAACCATTGCAGGCCTGTGTAATTTATATCACACCCTTTTAATAACTATCCAAATAAGAAGAACATATATAATGGCATTTAACCTGTGTGTGTGTGTGTGTGCCTCCGTTATCTAGATCTTACACTGAATACTAAATCTCGTCAGGTAGGCTGGGTTACAACACTACATATAATGCTCTGTGACAAAGATATACCAAAGGTAAACACTCAAATTTTACACAATTATTGCAAAGAATTCAGGACAAAGAATATAACATTGAAACACATGGTCAACAGGTAACTCTTCTAACATCCCATTATACATAGGTGAAAGAAATGTCTGCAATTAACACAAGTTTTAAAGAATAAAACTACAAATACAACAAAGCATCACCCACCTTTCTCAGTCTTCTTCACTGCTGCTGGTGTGGCAGTTTTAACTGTGCCTGGATCTTTGGCTGTTACTTTTTTGACAGTTCCAGATCCTGGTTTTCCCTCAACTCTCTTCAAACCAAATGGTTCATGTTTGGTCTGTAATTAGTGGGAAAGTTAAAAGTAAAAACTCGGTTAGTCTCTTCCAACTGAAAGTAATGGTAATAATGCTTGAAAGCTACAATGGATAACATGTTCTAGCTACAGAATCCAATCACACGTGTGTTAACAATTATTTGATACAATAAGGGGTAACATCTTAAAAGTCTCAATTACAACCTAGTGACCACTTATTTTTGATACTTATCCTAATACCATCAATTTAAGATACTATTCCTAGTTAGTTTTAAAACAGCCATTAAAAATAACAGAACTATCAAGATCACTTGTACTTTTCATTTTACCACAAATACAACTCCATTTACTTTTTATAATACACTCTGTTAAGGTAAACATTCCAATGGTTTTAAGTAATAACAAGAAATAGAGATTTTACGATCAACCTTTAAAGTTTAGTATTTGTTGTTTTTTTTACATACTTCCCAACATACAAGAAATAGACAAAAAACAACAAACAAATACAATATGGATATTTTTTCTATAATTAAGTCTTATATTACCTTTTCAACTGATATCATCTTTCCATGCAATTCTGTTCTGTGAAGATGCTGTATACACTTTGAAGCTTCTTCACTTGTTGCCATAGTCATAAAACCATAGCAACGAGATCCAGGAATTTTGGCATTTGTAACAATTTTTGCACCAACCACCTAAAAAAAAGCCATGTAATTATAATTTCCAATTATTACGCAATTACGTACGTAGTCAGCTTGGGCACCCATCATCAAGTAAATCATTATAATGATATAAATGTACACTTCAACCTTAAATTCAATGTTCAAAATTCACAAAAACTTACAATATATAATTATCGTTACACCAGTTTTCAATATTCAATTAAACATTCTTTAGAAGACTTTAGTAAATACAGCAGTGCAAGCAGTTTTTAAATCTAAATATACAATTAAAAAGCAGTAAAATTATCATGATTAATTTATCACTGAAGCATTGAACTCTTTTGCACATCATAAAATGAAACCATTCATGAAAGATTTATTATCGTAACACCAAACAGTAGGACGAGGGTTCTTCAGAAATATAAAACAATCCTACACGCACCTAAGTCTATTACACAAATATTTAAGATAAATGTAACTCATTAAGCATTGATTTTTAAAGAGTGGAACACTTTAACACAGCTTCTACTACTAGAAAGCAAACATGTTTACATTTTTTATGCCAGCATTTTGTAGTCGGATGTGTCCTAATAAACATATATTCTTTTATATATATTGTTCTTCGCTCCCTCATTTAGTCATAATTACTAACAAACTGTCCATCTGTGGTCACGTTCTTCTTACATAATATTAAAAGCAACTTAACCTTTCTAATCTAAGTCAGTTTAAGATTTTAAATTTTTCTTTCTTTCGCGCAGAAAATAATAACAACTAAAAAAAAACGGAAGTAAATATTTCTTTTCATTTTATTTATTAGAAAGATTTTTTTTGAGGGGGTGGAAAGGTACCAAGTTTTATAATCTAACTATTACTTTATTATCATAGGTTGCACTTGTTCTTGACAGCTGACAGTACAAATAAAAAAAAAAAATGGGAAAAGCATTTGAATCTTGTCCGAGATATTAGACAATACACGCATAACTTTTTTTAAACCTTAAATCAACATTTTCTTTTAAACTGAAAAATTCACAGAAGCCATTGTTGGAAAAATTAAAATGAGCATGAATATAGGTGTATGGAAAAATTAGGCAAAAGGTCTAAAAAACATTTAAATCTTCTAATGCCAGTGTTTAGAACAGAACCCAATTTGCCAAGAAAAGTCTGTTAAGTTAGACAATAAAAAGTTGGTTTGTTTTAATTTCAAAGTGCACTAGTTATTACCTTGTTGTATGTTTTGCTCTTAGAAAGATCCTTAATAAACACAGCATTTAGTATCAAAAAGCAACAATTGAGTAACAACTACTAAAACTTTCACATGCCTGTTTACTGTAATTAATTTCCACTGTATCTGCTAATAGTAAACCACGTGACAGCAGATATTTGATAACATGTCCGACTCCGATGATGCAAAGGTCAGTTGAAGCATAAAAAAAAAAGTTTTGTTTGCTTTGTTCTAAGATTCAGCTGCTCCCATATTTTCAATGTTTATTTCACTCTGTGTAACAATATAGCTGATTTGCTTTAGGTGATTTTTCATTTCAGCAATGATTACGACTCATCTACGTCTGACATGAGCAGTTAAGAGTTGAGCTTTATATAATACAAGGCTTATTACAACTATTGATTTTATTTTATTAAGTAGAACTTAAGATACATCTATACACAACACAATGTTCACTCCAGAGAAAAAGCATATGAAAATTGTTTTTGTACATCACATTTGTTGAAAATTAAGTTTAATTTTGATTCAAAATTTCGTACTTCTTTCAAAAGAGAGTTAACAGTTGAACGGGCCAATCATTTACCACAGCTTAAAGCAGGTGGCCACAGACTAGCCAGTTCTTTTTTACACGTTACCCCAGCATACATGTTGCTTTACACACTTAAAATAAATATTTTTTGTATAACTGCACAATAAAACATTCGAGTAAAAAAAAAAAAGGGTGAAAGAGCAGTATCAACAATATTCTTAATGTTTACATAAATAACACATTTCAAACATGTAAACTTTTTTCTCTCTTCTCACACTTTCAACATCAGCTCATCAGTGCTGGATTTTTTGTTTAGTTAAGTGCTAAGTTCTTTATGGTAAATGTTTCTTTTAACCTTAGCCACTGCTCATTTTCAGCCTTTCTGATAATTTGGAATTGTCCAATATTTATGCACATTCATGCACTTAGCACCTGAACTAAACAAGAAATCCAGCACCGGTGAGCTGATGTTGAAAGTGTGAGGAGAAAAAATTCTTAATGTTGCCACATACTTAAAAACTCTTTCACAACTGTTATGATTGATATAACAAATAATGCACACAGAGGAGTTCCAGCACAATTGTTCTCTATATTAAAGGACTTCCTGACCTGTTCTTATAAATGCAGTTTTGAGCATGTGTTCTTGAATGTAGTCTCGTATCGTGAAATATTATAAGAAATATAGTGATTTCTATTTCGCCACAGCCTCAATGTTTATTCAGTTTTTTATCTTACAAACATCATTAACCAAAAAATGCACAGTAGCTGACAAACTAAAAATTAATTTCTGAACTAACATCATTGTTGATCATGATGAGTTAAACAAATTTATGCACTTTTAGAATTTTAACTCTAGTAGAACCTTCCTTTTCAAATATTTAGATAATTAAAATACTAATTGTACATTCTGCAAAAGCATAACCTATGTTAAGCCACAAGAAACTTTTTACCTTTCCATGCTTACTAAACAATGTCTTCAAGTCTGCAGCTCTGGTATTAGCAGCCAGACCACTAACCCACAAGTTCCTGCTTGCTGCAACAACACGCTTAACTCGTTCTCCTGTAATAACAAAGAAAGATGCTATAAACTAAGTGTCTAGAAAGTTTTCTTACAGCGGTTGTTTAAAGTGAACTTTCAACATTTCTAATACTCAACATCGGGCTAAATCAGGGTTTTGTATATTTGAAACTACCAGACTCCAACTTATATTTAAAGGTAACACAAGTCAAAATTTAAACCAATCACACAGAGAATCCATTTCTGTTTTTATATTTCCATTCAGAGAAAGGATCAGTACAAGTTCAGACAAGTTACATCAACAACAAGACAAAATATCCCACTCAAAATAGTGTACCGGTAAGAACATGATCATTAAAAAGAAAGTGTAAAAATAGAATATTAATTAAAACAATATTTTCCACAGAAACTAAAACCTTATCCTCATTACCTTTCAAAAAAAAATTGCCAAATTATAATTAATGTTTTGAAGTAAATCATACTCACAAAAAGAAAGCATTTCACAATCATATTATTTATAATACCTTTTGTTTCATCCTTTGATGCACTTCTGTTATCTTTAAGACCGGTGCTATGAGAAAACCAAAAATGCTCAATTATTACAAAACTTGCATTATTTCATTTATATATATTTTTTCGCCATACAAGCATTTCAATTTTTTACAAACACTTTTTACAAATCATTTAAAATATAAACAATTTAAATTAAAAAACTATAAAACTAAATTTATCCTCAAAACCTACTGAAAGTTAATGCATGAATGAAAAATTTAAAAGAAAATTAATAATATCACTATTGTTACATGATACAATGATATTGATTAATCCAACAAGCTGTTTTTTCCCCTAAAACCTTTAGACTTTTTACATAATTACAGTTATAATAAACTTGCAGCCCAAACCTAGATATGTCTGTTTTCATCAGCTAAAGAATTTTACTGTTTTGTAAATCAAAAGTTGAAAAGAAATCTTTCACCTTCAAGGAAGTTTCTAATGGAGAAGAGACAAACCTCTTAGCCTTGCTAGCAGCATCTGTTGCAGCACTTGGTTGTTGTTCTGCTGTTTCAGTAACTGAAATATTCCCCCCTTCTTGCACTGCTTCTTTCTTATCTGCTGATTCCTGCTTCTGCTGTTCACCTTCTGTGGCTGCTTCATCAGCCTCTTGAGCATGATTGGTCTTTTTCTGACTGCTTGAGCTCGAGTTATCAAGATTGGTTTCTTCTTTTTCGGGATCTATTGTCCTTGTTTTAGATGCATCTTCATCTTCTTGTTTATCTTTACACTCAGATATTAGTCCTTGTTTGTCATCGTTTGAATTATTAGAATTACTTCTATTATCCTCACGATATTTTTCACTACCCGCTTCACTTAATGTACCTTCTAAATCTCCATCCAAATCACTCTGCATATCATCAACATTTACAATGAGAGAGGCGTCTGAAGGTTTCTGATCTGGAGAATGTAGGTTAATCACATCTTCTACTGTAAGTGGGGCAACAACAGGTGCAGATTCTGGTTTAGGGGGGGAGAAATCAGAAGACTGTTCAGTAGCTATCTCTTCTGTGTTATCTTTAGGTGGGTCAGATTCCTGGATAGTGTCATCATCATCATCTTGTGATTTAAGATTTTCCTCTTGGAGTGTTGAGGTTACAGACTTTCCTTCTTTGGCCATTTCTGTTGTTAATAAATCAATATGGATCATATGATTACAAGTAGCCAGGCTGTTACTCACACTTCTTGATGCTCAAAATCAATACAGGAAGTATATACAAATATAACCATACCTATACTCCCAGGCAGTGACCTGTGTGAATCCACTCGGTCATTCAAGTGTAAAAAATTAATACAACTAATAACAAACAACTATGCAACTGTCAGATTCTTTTAAAAACTTTTCAATTTTGTACTATTGTACGAACAATAATCTTACATATCCTTTCATGCTTGTCTGCATTTTTTTTTTTTTTTTTTTTTTTTTTTTTT
>NW_013666888.1:149015-159775 GCF_000517525.1 Limulus polyphemus | reverse complement strand
TTTTTTTTTTTTTTTTTTTTTTTTTTTTGTTTTTTTACTTAAAGCTTAATAATCTTGTAAATTCAGAAAATTAAGTTCGTGAAAGATTGTAAGAATCTTGACTGGCCTTTTTCCAACACTAGTTCTTTCTCAGCATTTCTTAACAGCACAAGAACATTTCTTTGACATATTTATAAATTACTGAACAATCTTCCTACAGTTTATTGTGCCTGGAAAGCCAAAATATCCAATTTTTTTTCCCCCAAAGTTGTTTCTATACTGTTTCCAAAGTAAAAAAAAGAGTAATATTAAAATACTCAGTATATTTTTCACCAAAGCCTTGGCAAGTAAAATTTGTAAGGTAAATGTTCCATAATGCTTTTTTCCTATAAATATTTATAATATTTCACATAGCTTCAGCTCAAACAACACTTTAGTTTTGCTTTGTTTTCCCACAATAAAAGTGGTATTCTAGCCCATAGTTTTCAAATACTACATCAAAACTTGTACAATTCTTTGTCCTGGTTTGATCACACACACACATTATGCTTTTTTGAAGCAATCAAAATGGAGCTCAAAACCAAAACTTCTTTGGTTGCCATCATATATTTGTTGATGGTGATAACCTCAACATTTCTGACAACTTCCAAAATAATTTAAAACAAAACAGCAATCTGTGTTGATTGGGGCACTAGCAAATGTATTTATGTATCAGCTGATCTTATGCATGGAAATTGTTAAACTTTTTTCACTTCTTTCACATTTGGCACAAACATTTTGACTTTTATACCTATTAGGCAAGTCCCTCCCATTAATTTAGACAATCCTTTTTTCATGTAAATCAACAAAAAACATCATCTGCTCAATTTTTTTTTTTTTTACAAAGCTGTATCAAAATATTCAAATCAAATAAACAGATCTACAAAGGTCAAAATTCACTCTGACAAATGACTCTTCAGAAAAGTCGAACATCTTCACGTGTAAAATTCTTGTTATACATTGTCATTATGCATAGTAGTTTGTTCCTAAGAAACATCCTCAGTTTCTAAATTCTGTTCTTTACAAATCAGAGCTCTGATAAATTCTTATTTTCACATAGTCACTCATTGCATATTAGCATATACCTTTCCGTCTTCAATAAACATAGTCCCAGATTTTTTGTTCTAGTCGAAGCATCTTTTTATATTTTGTGGACAAAGCTGTCAATCCAATGCCGCCCATCCCATGATGCTATACACACAGTTTTGTGCTCTTTGTATTTACAATACTACATAAGGAATTTTCATTGTGGACTAATTTAAACGTTAAAATGTTCTTAAATGAAAACTTAAAATACAATTTTATTTGAAACAAGTTTAATGATGGCCCTTTTAACTTGAAATAATAATTAAAAATATGGTCACCAGTTTGCTCTGGTTCAAGAGGTATGGAATATCAAAAAAATGAGCACACAAAGTTTAAGATTAAGCACACTGTCTTTCACAAGTACTGTAAGTTACAAATGCCATATGGTATACCAATAACTTCATTGAATTATTGGATGTCTTAGCTATTAAATATTCATAATAATAATAATAATGCAACATTCCAATTCTTATTTCATAACCTATACATTTATTTATCTAAGTCTTTATTATCACTCACCCTTTGTCTTATCTTCTTGGTTTTCATCCTATAGAAAAGATGCACGTATTAAAATCCTCAAACCATGATTTTTATCATTAAATGTTGTAAAGTAAATTGTTTTTTACATTTTAAAATTTCTACCAGAAAAAGGATCTTGAAAATAAAATGCCCAAAGGAGTGACCAATTATAACTCTTGATTAGTTCAAGTAGCTAGTTTTTAAAAATAGAAATTATATAAAAATAACAATAATGCAAAAATAAAAACATTATTAAAGAACAACTGATTCTGATACAAAACGTTTCATAACACTAGTTACTTGTTAATAACATTAATCTCAATCAAGAAAGATGGGTATGTATACTTCATGATATATTTGAAGCTTTGTTCATAACACTAGTTACATGTTAATAATAATAATCTCAATCAAGAAAGGTTTATATACTTCATGATATATTTGAAACTTTGTTTATAACACTAGTTACATGTTAATAACAATAATCTCAATCCAGAAAGGTTTATATACTTCATGATATATTTGAAACTTTGTTTATAACACTAGTTACATGTTAATAACAATAATCTCAATCCAGAAAGGTTTATATACTTCATGATATATTTGAAACTTTGTTTATAACACTAGTTACATTTGATGATGAGGAACCCACTTTGAGACTAATAATGGCTGGAGATGACTTGAATGGGTAATGAAGAAAAACTTTAATATAAGTTTAACATAACAGCAAATGTACAACGTTTCGACAAGAAACATAGTATATATATATATTTCAAAATATGTTTGAAGCTTTCTTTATAACACCAAAATACATTAAATTTTAATACCTTAATACAGAGCCTAGGTTTTCTTAGTGAACAAAAGTTATTTCATTGGAAAAAATAGAAAATTTACAGACAATTTTGTGTAATTTTCTAGCATCATATTTACGATAATGAATCTGTAATAATTTATGCACAAAACAAATTTGAGAGAAATATAATAGCAGAAATCTGGTTCCAATGAAATAAAAACTCCCATTAATTTAAGTAAGTCCTTCTGAATACTACAGAATATTCAAAGTAAACATAAACAACAGTCCATACAGGTGAAGATTTTGTTGTTTCTTATGCAAAGGTAAACGAGGAATATGTTATATAACTTTTTGAAAACACAAAGCATTACGTATAAATTTACTTCATAAATATCTGTAATTGATGTTAGTTATTAGATCTAATAAAATAGGTCAATATCAAATTTAACTCTGCAGTTCAGGAGGTGTTGAAAACACTCACAAATTTATCAAAGAACCTTTTAAGTTTTAAAACATGTCACCCATGTCCTGAAAATACAAGATCAATAAAACTACCTTATAATTATTTGGAATCAAAGCCCCTATATAATACAAACAACTTTAGATAAACAAATTTAACTAATACCACTTGAACTACCAAAAAAAACTTTTTTTTGTTTCTATCTATCTTTCAAATACATATGCCCAAACAATTATATTTCAATAACCTTAAGCCAAGTGCTGTGCAATTTTAGATCAATTAAAGGGATAAAAATTCATAAGGTCATAAAACAATGTAGAAATGGAAAAAAAGAAGGGATGAAAACCAAAATTCACTGCTATGCCCACTGGATTCATTCTTGATGAAACATTTAACTGTACTCTGTTAACGAAACTTTTAAATTTAGCGATTCAAGTTAAGCCGTTTCAATATTTCTCTTAAGAAATTGCAGTATTACATGTGCACAGCAGTAGCAATATTTGAAACCTGAGAATATTCTGCAGAAGTAAGATAACCTGTTTAATAAACTTATTGTATTTGGATCAGATGATAGGTATGTAAAGACTGTTGTGTGGGGTCAAACTCAAAGAACATAATGGTGTTCTTGTACACATTTATTGCATTGTTCATCAGGTTGTCCTGGTAACAAATGATGCAACACAGGGTGTAAAATGTATGGAACAATATAAACAAATATAAAAGCTACAGAAATCACCAAGTGGGTATGATACAATGCCCTTTCAGGCTGTGTGTATTTACAGCAACCAATAGCTAATGGGTCACTTAATCTTGAAGAAGCTGTGAAATCCATCAAAGTAACCTACCAAGCACTAGTTTTGGATCTAGAAGAAAGGGTTCAAGGTCAATAGAATACATTGGCAATGGAGAAAATAACCAAAATATATCCTTTCGTAGCCATCATGCATTTCTTGGTTGGTGTTTTACCATTCTTAATGACCATCTCAACAAAACATTTCAAAAAAGAACTTTTTAAAACTATCAATCACTTGCTCAGTGATTAAAAGCACAGTCCAAAATTATCATTCCTATTTTTAAAATTTAATAATTAAATAACTAAGGAAGTACAACTATGCAGTTTCCAACATCTTGTAGCTCAACTCAAACAGTATTTATAGTTTTGTTTTTATCATCCAAGAAAATAGTGCTATCCCATAAAATGGCAACTGTGCACACAAAAAAGCTCAATGCATCATTTGGCTTGCAGAGACCAAGTCAGTGATGACTGTGGTGCAGTATAATTAAAAACTTCAGTTGGTACACGCACTGCAACCAGATGACAGACAAGAGCACAAGACAACTGCAGTGAACCTTCTTGACAGAATAAATAACGACATCTCATTTCAATATTTGTGTACTTTTTAGCGATGAGACTACATTTCCTACCTCGGGTAAAATGAATCATCATAATGTCCACATTTGGGGCTTGGAAAACCCCCCATGACACCACTACAATTGTGTGTGATGAACCCAAAAGTGAGCATCTAAACAACTAAACATCCTTCACTATTGCAAAGTCAAGTTCAGTATTCAAAGTTAATTCTGTTCTGTTGGGAGTAATGTGTATAACCACGTGTACAAACCTCAAACTTGTCTTCATCCACCACAGATAACTGTAGGGTTTCTTCCACAATGTCAAGAGCTTCAGAAGATATCTGTGATAAACAGAAATGAACTACTTACAAAACGTACTACAATTACATGAAAATAACTACCTCCTGTCAGTAAAATCAACCATGACATTCACATCTTTGCAGTTTGCACATAAATTAAAGAGAGCAAGAAAATGGTGAAAACTGTATACAGACAAGTAAAATATTTGAAAATATTAATTTTCAACCATTCAAATTTTCAAGATGAAGTAGTATAAAATTAGTTATTTTTCTAAACTAAGCTATCCTGCATTAAATCTAAATTCTCTGCAATGTCACAATTATTTAATCAGCTTCTGATATACTTTATTAAGACACATACAGTAAAAACCAAAAGGAATCTTCATTTACTTATTCTGGACAAAATGGGAAAATTTTAAAGCAATAAAGATGCGAGATCAGCTAGGTTAAAAAAAAAGCTGTTGGAGGTTTCAACAAATATTTTTCCAGTTTTGTTGTCTATACATTTCATTTTATACTTACAGTACATAGACTAACAACAATATTAGATTATACCTTTGTTTCCAAGCAACATGAAATAAAAGCCATTGTTCGAACATAGTGTTACCAAAATGCACTGGCTTTTCTATATATCAGAAGTTATTAATCTAACATATTTTTTTCCAATAATAATTCTGTGAATACACAACAAATTCACTTCATGAATGATCTTGATTGGCTCTAGAAGGAATTTACCGACCTGCCTCAACTGCAAGTTTCTTCTCTTTTGTTGATCAAGCTTGATTTCGCAAAATTTATTTATTTCAGTTAGCTATGAAATGAAACATTGGGGTATACTATGGGGTGGGGGTGGTAGTACTTGCCCTGTCATTTTTGACAGGCTATATGCTAGTTAGATAATAAAAATATCAAAAAGTACCTTTTCATCATCTGAATCTCCCTTTTCATCATCATCTTCATCTTGTCCATCAACTGTACCCTGTGTTTCAGATTCATTAGAGGATCTCTCTGTGAAAGAAATTCAAATATAAGTTCTAATGTCACATTAAGCCTATTCTCTGCAACTTTCTGGTGGTCACCTTGTCATGCCATTAGATTAGTCTCAGGTTTAGTATCAATATACAAGATTACTCCTCCATTATAAGCCTTCCTACCTTTTTTTTGCACAAGTTCAGTTTACAATCTGCCTGTTCCCATGATTCTAGATCTCAACTACATTTTACACAAGATATTCAAAAGAACTTCTAATGATTTTAAAATAAAATTAACTTTACATGGAGAGAGAGAGTACTTTAAGGAGAGGCAAGAAATGAGCAGGAGTCAGCATTTGTAGAAAATATGGTGTCAAATGGGGATATATGATTCTCAACATTATACGTCGGGAGATAATGCAACCATATTCGTGTAAGATGTTACATGAAACAAATTAGAAATCATGGATCTCTAGTACCATCACTCAAACATTACCAGAAAGTGACAGAAAAAATTACGATAAACCCTCTATAAGTGGCTTTTTCTTCAAAAACAAAAATCATAATTAAGTTACAACTTTTTAATGTTTTTTTTTAATGTAATTGTAACTTTTTTGTAATCAAACAAAACCAGAAGCTTCTGAGGAAAAAGTATTTTTTTTTATTCTAATCAGCTTGGTAAACCTTTATAAGATCCAGTTACTTCATGTTAAGAGAAATGTGATTTAAAGCTCATGTTGCTGTATCACAGAGCATAAAACTGGCCTTTACAAAGTACAAGTGTCTTACCCTTTTTTGTCTTAGTACTAGCATACCAGTATCTTGTAAAATACAGACACTGATTGCCATACATGTGTGTGTGTATATATTTACAACTAATTCTTAAATCTCAGTTATTTTTCTTAAAACATAAAACAGTAAATAGAATAAATATAGAAAACAATGATCTCTACTACTTACGATGTTATGAAGTTATTTTTTTGTACTTTGCATCATAGTTGTTAAGTTTCCTTGAATTTTGCACATGTAGGATGTGAAAAATATTTCTGTAGGTTTTATACAAGCATTTTGAAAAAAATTTTAAATCACTATACCAATACAACAAAATTCCACTGCAATTTATCAGGCTTCCTAACTAAGTTGTATTTGGGTCTAAAAAATCTTGTATCTGATCAGAATACTGCCTTGATCACTACTGTTCAAACTCTCCAACAATTATAACTACTTTATCCACAAAATTACTTTAGGAAGACTGACAGGATTATGTAGTTTGAAATATGGACTCTCGATTGGTTATAAACATGTGCTTCAGAGAAGTGGGCATAGATAAACATATTTTCAAAAGAGGAAGAGGTGGGCAGAGCCGCTGTGGTGAGTTTGCTAAATATGTCTCAGCATATAGAAATGGTAGGAGATTCTTATTTTATACTCTAACTTCTTAATATTGGTAATTTGAGTTTCTAATTGGTTAAAAACTGTAGACTTTACATTTCATGATGCCCACAATACAATACGAGTAAATACAGAAGATAATGTACCAAGCAATACAAAAAAAATTGATACTTAATATTTTTATATTTACTTTTGAACTAAAATATTAAACAATGTACAATATTAAAACTTGAGTTAGAAACTACAATTTGATTCCAAACTTAAGGACACACATTTATAAAAGTTCAATAATATTTTGAAAGTAAGTCTATAAAATTTGATAACATGCATGGGTTGCGTTCTGATCCCTACCCATATGGTAAAGGGTTAAGAGAAAGCTTCATAAATATTTGAATGATAAGGGCTAGCTTTGAATTTTTTTAGTGTTTGATTTAGTGGATAGGATAACTTTATGTTATTTTATCATTTCTGTAATTACACTTGTTATACTACATTACCATTATGTCTATTAATTTTTAAAATTACATTCTATATTCTTGGTTTTTTTTGTCCTTTTTTTCAAGAAGAAGAACGTATAATAGTATTTCAGTCAGACTATGTCTGCAAGTGTGTTTGAAATACTATTATACACTTTTTCTGTTCATGTTAGGCCTAATCATTTCTTTTCAGCAATTTTCTTTGTCCATTCAAAAGTTACTTTGGCCAACAAGGCCTAACATAAATAGTAGCCTTTCTGATGAAATGAAACTTGATATGGGCGAGTGCAAGAATTAACTAAGCCTACCTCATCTTGTTCCATGAAAACTATTTCCTATCATACTGCAAATTCAAATGAATTATAAAATGATACAGTATGATTTTTTTGCAATCATTAAAACAATTAGGACTGTAACTGTCACAAATGATGTTCACAAACAACATTTATACTAGCAACATGTCACTGAGGTAAGCTTTTTCCGATTTGTGCCAACCCCTATGAGAATCTTAGTTGCACTGGAAGCCACACTGGCTTATACTTTTGAAAATAAACAGCTTTCATTACATGTTTATATTACTAGCATATACAATCACATCTTAACAACCAAGGTTGACAAAAAATGATTAGCTAAAATCAATAAAACTACACTTGCAATGAATTTAAAACATTTGAATTAGCCCTATTTTAATTTTCTTTCTAGGGTGCTATGAATGCTGCATTATGCTTAGAAAATGTTCAGGAAATTCACACACACACACCGATGTTTTTGCTCAGAGCTTGGTGGAATAAACCCAAAATAAAAATTTGAAATCTAACAATAAACAAAATTAAACAACTTTAAGCTCTAAACTTATATTTTTAAATGTATGGAAGAATGTCTACAAGTTTGTTTTATAATTTCTTTTATTCAATGGTGTAATTTGGCCTCAGGGCAGGATGCACCATTTTAGGCACTGTAGTTGTAAGAATTATTGATCAAACATCAAATTTCTCAAAACATTTTTTCTTAAAAGTTTTGTTTTTGATTTAAGGAATTTACTACTCTTCCCATTTACATAACAGTTAAAACTTACTTGAAGTTCTTTTTGAAACAGGTGTCTTCTTTGCCGGTGTTCCTTCTGCTGTTACTTCAAATAAATGAGAGTCTGGATCCACTCCTTCATCTTCCAAACACTGGAAACAATTAAAATGTACATTACACCAAATAAAAGAAGCAAAAATCTGTGTTTATACATGTATAAATAACTGCTAGAAGATAGTAACCTAACATATTAAAAAAGAATTTGCAAATGAAAATTGACTATCAACAAAACAACAACAACAAAAAACAAATAATGTTAATAATTCAAAAATTAAATTTGCAACGGTATACATTCAACTTAAAAAAATATATTTTGTTTAATGATGTAATACTAACTGATTTATAAGCAGTTTATTTTTGGGAAACATATATTTTGACCTGTCTTCTTCAGGTATCCAATGTTGTCTCAAAACATATAGTATGTTCCCTCCAATATAAGCCATTTTATTATACTTCTAAATCATTTTTAACAATTTAATATGAATTATAGTAACAGAATTAGCCAATCCAAAGGATGTTCTCTTTCTAGATCCTCTCATTGCATAGATTTGTCATGTATATATATATAGAAGCTTTAAGTAGCTATGACCACAATTTATGTTTTGTTTTTATACTCTAGATCAGTGTTTCCCAAAATGTGGTATGCGTAACTCTGGTGGTACACGAGATGATTTTAGGAGGTACGTGAACGACTTTTTTATTTTAATAGTTATATATTTATTTTAATGTGTATTAGAAAAAATAATTATTACATTATCTATCGACAATTAAACATTGGCTATTATTCAGAAGGCATGCACGTCATCTGGTCCGCTTTGTTATAACAACATCATTCTGAGATGAGAAAAATAATATTTTGAAATAAATATTATGGTAAAGTGATACTGGTTTTTCATTTATCCTAGTGTTATAAAATTTCCTTTTAAATAAATTTATTTAACCCTTTTTAGACGGGTCACGGATGAAAGGCCATGTCATCTCGTTGACTCCAATTCAAAATTTTTTAAGCTACTGTTTCATGAATTTATGTCAATAACTTTGGTATCAAACTGTAGATTATAATTCAATTTTTAATACTATATATTACTCAATTTCTTAATTTAAAAGCGAATTTTAAAAAACACGGATAAACATCAATTTTTGTGCGTCGCGTGGTATGTTGAATGCAGCACTGGTTCAAATTAGATGTTTGTGAAGTCAAAATGCTAAGTCTATAGTTCCGGACGAATTACAGACTCAAATTACCAATATTAAAAAGCTAGAATAAAAAATAAGAGCCTCTTATCTATTCAGTTTGCTAAGATATTGCTCATATAATAAATCAAACACAGTGGCACCCTGTCAACCTCTTTCCATTTTTGGAAATGTTCCCTCATATACATTTACTTATATATATATGATATGAATAACCAATTGGAAGGTCAGAATGTCCCCCTAGTGGCTTTGTTAGCCATTTTTATGATTTTTTAGTTTTTCAAATGTGTGTATATAAAATCTAAAAAATATATTTTGTTTCATATCCTCCTCGTGAAATTTTTTAAAGGCTTAGCAACCTACATCAAGCAGCAATCGAATACAAAGGTTGTAACTAGAAGAGATAATTGTTTGCTTTACTTCTTTATTTACTGTTTTATGTTTTAAGAAAAATAAGTTTAAGAGCTTATTTCAAAATAGCAATAATCTATATACATATATAATGTATAATAATTGAAATTTGACTGTATTTTACAAAATACTAGTCTACTAAAACACAGCTAAGACAAGTTACTTTGAACAGACCAAAGGTCAGTTTTATACAATTGGATACGGTGACATGAGAGCATGTGTGCTGTATCATTGTAACTTCTGTATTCTTAGCCATGCACGGCTGAAATGTCAATATAATCAAAATAAATATATAATGTTATGAGATTTAAGCTATTTAGTCTAAACATTTATGTTTTTGTGTTATAATGTGTTAATTCTAGAATGAAAGAGGCATAATTTATATTTATTTCTTCATTTTTTATTGTGGTTGCGAGATCAGTTAAATTTACTTGTACAGAGATTAATTACTGAAAATAACAGATAAAATATAAAGTTTTTTCTTAAATGTTTGATAACTATCTCGACATTATAAAGATTTCGCATGTGAAATTTAAAAATTTTCTAATGCATAAAAGTATTTTTAATCTTAAAATCAATATTACTTTGCATGATAGAAAGGAAACATGCAAAAAGAAAAGACACTAGAAAAACACTGCTTTAGAAAAAAAATCAAAATTGAAAAATATCTTACTTTTTAAAAAAACAACATACTTATAGGACCTTTCA
>NW_013666888.1:140523-148015 GCF_000517525.1 Limulus polyphemus | reverse complement strand
CATTATAAAGATTTCGCATGTGAAATTTAAAAATTTTCTAATGCATAATCTTGAAATCAATATTACTTTGCATGATAGAAAGGAAACATGCAAAAAGAAAAGACACTAGAAAAACACTGCTTTAGAAAAAAAATCAAAATTGAAAAATATCTTCTTTTTAAAAAAACAACATACTTATAGGACCTTTCATCTCAAATTTAAAAGAATTTTATTGACTAGTTTAATTTTTGTAAAGAACTTTCTCGAGTGTTGCATACCTATTTACACTGTAAGTAGGTTGTAGTCAAAGCATTAATAACCACAAATCTTTAATCAAAATGAACAAAGAACTTCCAGTTGCAAAACAATTTAACACACCTGATCCGTTTAAGCATGTACTTTTGTTTCAGTCACATCATGCTCAAAATCATTATTAGATAAATGAGGTTCAGTGCCAGAATCATCATCAACTTATACAAGTCTGTCTCTTCAAGTGTGAAAACACTAGGGCAATTTGGTGTCATTTTCTCATAAAAATTTAACTTTAAACTAAACATTACTGATGTTTTGAATAGTAGCATAAGCCATGTTGGACAAGAATCAGCAATTATAATCATCAACTATGCAGATTAGACTGTCTATTGATTTCGTGCACTTGATTCACATTTATAGCAGGCAATTCAAACTGCATTATGTGGTCGCAATATGGTGACAGATGCTCCTAAACATTTAATCAAGGTTTATGTTATTACTAAAGGTGTGGTGATACAGCAGTATGATACGAGTATGGTATCATAAGCTGTGATACGATTATATCGATACATCATCCGATACGATATGACTTATGTATCTTCACGAAATTTGGCAAGCTTTCAGTAAACATTACAAGTTTTTTGTACATAAAAAATCAGAATTTCTTATATAGTATTTTTGCTAAAAAATTAATGATTCGATACAGGAAGATGAGTATTGAGTACTACATGCTGTCTTCATTTCTTTTATCAAAAACATTACATGCAAAGTAACATAACAAATTAACAATACCAAAATAGATGGACAGATATTAACTTTTTTTATATTTTACTTCTCTTGCCAGCTGCAATTTCATTGATCAAGCCTGAGAATTTGAAAAAGCACTGTAAGGTGTGAAGTACTTAAATAAAGAAAAAGAAAAAGTTAGTAACATAGATAATAAATTACACACAAGACTGTCAAACTTTGTAACAAACCGTTGGTAAAACTTCTGTATCTAGATGTATCGTATCGACTACTATGATGAGATAAGCACATCTAATAATTACCTCCAATTAATTGGATTATTTTTCTTTTGACTTGTCTTTTTATATTTCAGTAACATAAAATTATTATTCCTCAAAATTCTTGATTCTGCTGTACAAATAACCAAACTCTTAATTCACACATGGCAGCCACTATGGTAAAATAAAAATAGTTTTCAAAACAGACTGAAGTTGCAAACTTTATATAATTTTGAAGTGAAATCCCACTGTAACAAAATTTTCCTTTTGATGTTTGTACTGCAGATGAGTTTCTACAAAACTACTCCAAGGGTGAATATAATAATATAACTTGTAGTTATTATATTGTAGAATTTTTTCACTGAAAAAAATTAATTCAGCATAACAGAATACCACCTCCAATTCTTATTGTTACTGTTAGCAATCTTTAATTTACAAGTTTTCTAGCACCTGCACTTGGTTTAGCTTTTAATAACAAAGACTTGCTGAAATTTGTTTTATGCTGTGTTTTAGTAGTAGAGCAAACAGATGACATGACTAAAGAAGATCCATACATGTAGTATGGCAGGATCAGAAGGGCATTAATCAGTTCTGTAAGACATTTATCTCTTCTCTTGCCATTTTTGTCATTTACAAAATCTTTCCATGCCTGTTCTGTATCTAAAGCAGGTATACCTGCTATAATTCGTGGAATGCATTCCTGAAAATGGCATGTTATACAAACTCGTGTTATAATATGCAGGTTTCCCCCATTGGAACAATGTTACAAGCCAGGGATGCATTTCTGCAAAATTATTTTTCCCTTAAAGTCAATTTTATTAATGTAAAGAAACAAATATTACAAGCAAGACATTTAATTTGAAGACTAAAACATAACATCAATGTGTAGAAAGTAGTGAAAAAACCACAATAGACCGAATGACCTGTCAGAAATCAGAAAAACTAGTTTCAACACATTCGTGCATCCTCTTCAGTCTGACGTTGTCTTCTAGCAGGAAGAAAAAACTTGTCAGAAAATGCTTATGTGACAGCTGTTCTTGGAATTCCCTTAAGGACACAGGAGGTCAGGATTTTGATGATTCTTCTTTTTATGTAGTTATCCATTTTGTATAAAATTCTTTTTGACTTCCAATCGGTTTGATGGCCAGTCTCTCTCATATGAAGAAAAATGACATTGTTTTGATTTTCATACTTTATATCTTTTTCATGTTTCGAAACTCTCGTGTCAATGCTTCTACTGGTTTCATCTACATAACTTTTCTCGCAGGATTGGCATGGCTGTTTCATGGGGTAATTGCTTGTTTGATTTGCATTTTTTTATATACTTTAAATTTTTTTTTGTATTTAAAACCTGTGTAACTCCAAATCATGCAGAGCATTATAACAATTCTGGTTTTTAGAAAATAAATCGTGTAACTCCAAATCCACATTATGAAATGTCGCATTATAGCAGCTATATCTGTATTTGAAATCTGTGGTGAGTAACCCATAAACTACAAAAATATCTTTACAGTCAGCAACTCATGGGTAACAGATAAGAACCTCAGACAATGATATAATGCTTTATCTCATAAGACACATTCTAAAATGTTAATTCAGAGTTTTGTGCAAGGTTTCTCATCTGTTACTCATGAGTAGCAAAGTACAAGAAAACTGGAAGGCTTTTCTGGTCAGTGAAAACATTATGAAAATGCAAAAGTAGTAATTATTGACAAAATTATAAAAGTTTGCAGTTTTTAAGATAAAAATTTGGTTCACCAAAAAGAAAGGTGTTTTGTTATTATAATATGCGAGCTTTACAAGGTCTTAGCTGCCACTTGAAGAGTCATTCCACAATACTATTAACAGCCACCATGTCAATAGCAATTTTTATTTTTGGTGAACAACGCTTAAACTAATAGTAATGTCCTCAGCCCTTCAATAATGAAGGGAAGAAAACAAGTAGTATGGGAATTGACAAAAAATAAGTTATGATGAATGAGAAGGCCCAACTCTCCATGTTAATTTTGGACTTGTAATATACAAATAAAGCAAAGTAAATGTAAAATATAAATAATTCATCTTTACTTTAACTGTTATTTTATCACATTTATTATGGCAGAAATTAAAATAAAAAATGCTATTCGTAATGTGTACAAACTATAATCTCTGTGAATTATTTATCTATTAGCTACTTAATTTTTATTCATATATTACAACTTACAGTTACAAGTCAAAAATTAATAAACAGTTGAGGCCTTACAAGTTATAGTTATACTTATTTGCAAAAAAAAGAAATTAACAATATAGTTAGGGTTTTCTCCTTCATCAGAACCAAAAATAACATGGTAAATGGTATATTATAGACGTAGATCTCCACACTACTTAATACAAAGTTATAATAACAGTTACAAAAACATAACGTTCAATTTGATCTACACAATTTATACAGAAGTTCATAAAAATAAAACCTAACATGCACTGGATATAGTACTACTATCGTTTCATTACTGCTTTGATATATACTCATAATATTAATAAATGATAACCAATATGTTAAACAACTCATATTTAACTTTTAGGTTTTAACTAACCTTCGTCAGTCTTTCTATTAAGGCTGATTTCACACCTCCTTTGTCCAGCCCTCTCTTTTCCAATTCAACTCGAAGGTCTACAACACGAAGATCTGTAATTTTTTTTTTCGTTGTGCTTCCAGAGTTTTCTTCTTGGTTAGCTGCCATTTTGCAACTACCTTAAATCTTGTAATAGTGTACGTAGATAACTAACCTTCCTACAAACGCTTAATAATATTAATACTTGTAATAGTAATATCAATTGTTCAGCGAAAACAAAATGGCGCGCTCAAATTGTAAGTTAACTGCAGTTTATGATGTGCCAAGAAAAACGAGTGCTATTGACAGGCAATCTTGTCTATATGTATCAAAGTCTCTTAAAGACACGTAGTATGAATAATAATCCATACATCCGTTAAATGAACGCTTATGTGACTAATAATGTGATTCAGGTTTTAATATGTTGCAAAACTAATTATAAAATAATTTGAAAAGAAACGTTAAAACGTTTCAAGTATTATTTTGAAACATAACAGGAAATTTAGAAAATACAAACACTTTATTATGAGTACTTTGAAAAAAGCAAAAACAATTAATTATTAAGAGGTTCTGATCAAAGACAAGTTAACGCGAACTAAATAGGTAAAATAAACGCAAATTACAAATTATCATATTTTTAGAGGTACTCACGAATTATCAATACTTCTAAAATACAATTTTTGATCTCTACAAAGGGAGGCATGTTTAATTACCCATTTGGAGTTGTACTTCGTAAGCTTAAACTTACAAACTAATGAAGTCAATCCTGTATAGCAAATTGGCTAGAACTACAGAATGTATTGAATTAATAGATATAGAAATTAAATAGTTAAGATGCATTGAATGATCAGTTAGGTACCCTTACTAGGTTAAAAATGTTTTCAGCCATGATACTGTCCCCCGATGGAAAAAAGCTAAGTCTACAAACTTACAGCACTAAACTATTGGGTTCGATTCCCCATTGTGGACAGAGCAGATAGCACAATATGGCTTTGATCTAAGAACAAACAAACAGCCATCATATTAATAAGTTGTTCGTTCCTGAAACTCATATAATTTGCTAGAATGCACAATATTTTAATTTGGGAAATACAAAATTTGATTGATTCCAAACAGTGAAATGTCATTAAATAGGAGAATCATTTAATTCTTTTCGATTAATTTACTCAATCCGATTTTTTTATTGAAAATGTCTGAAACAAAATTGTACTTTTTATGTTCACAAATTGTTAATTTATTATCGTCTTAATTAAAACGTTTTTGTTTTTTTGTATTGACTCTAAGCATATATAATGAAAAGCAGTTCAATTTTCTATATTATACCACACTGTATATAATTATCTCGTACAGTTTTTAATACCCATACCAGCCAGCTCTGCAATACATTTTCACTTCAAGTGGGTTTCTCGTCATCATTAACTTTGGATAAGCATCCGCGTTCCGATTTTCGCGGAGACGAGAAAGAGAATGTTTTGTTGAACCACTCCACCGTCCGCGAAGACAAATCGGGCATAAGGGGCGGGTATTTATGTAAAACCTCAACGAAGTTTGTCAAAAGTGAGGTTCAAGACACCTAAAGTGGAGAAGATGACGGAGGTTATGTTTTCACCCCTGTGTGTGTGTGTATTTGTCAGTAAGATTTCTCAAAAACGGCTGAATGTATTTGAACGAAACTTTATATAAATTTGGATTATGACCTAACCTAGAAGTGATTAGTTTTTGAAAGGTCAAGGTCACGAAAATACAAAAACTCTTCCCATCTGTTAACATGGGACCGATTTTTCACACTATTTTTACCCTATAACTCAGTCAAAAATGATCGGATTTTGATGAAACTTGGTGGACATATGTAGAATATTATTCCTCATTATCATGCCAAAAATAATCCGTGTCTGTTGATTACGACGGACATAGGGACACATTTTCATACTTATTTTTGAGAGCCGAATATGATCAACGTTGCGTTGGTATGCGCTCTACTGCGCCCTCTTCTAATTACATAATATTTTGATGTATAAGAATACGTGCATAGCAGATGAAGTTTAATTAATGATGAACCAACCAGTTTGGAAGTGTCATGCGTGTTTCTTGTTCTTAATATGCTTACTGTAGAACGATCGCTCGTCCAATCCAGTTCTCTAGAGCTGCATGATGTATTTATATGTCAATATACCATACTAGTATATTGTTAATTATACGAAAGGGACACAAACCGTTTTATTTTACTGTGATAGCTATAATGTAAGTCGTGTTGGTATATATATGAAATAATGTCACAATGTTCTAATAATGGGCATATATCATTAACTAAACATTGAAAAGAGCATTTATGACAAATATATATATATATCGCAAAACCGTTATCGGTCCTGGTTGTCAACTTATTGTCATAACGGATGATGTCTGTGGTAATAGCACCCAAATGCGTTAGGGATATCCCATATATCAGACAATATCCAAAGGTCGATGTCAATCTAGTCAGCCATCATGGAAAAAAAAATCAAATCAAATATGGGGATGAAGCTGAGTGCTTACACTCACAACGTCTCAGCTTCTACTGCCTTTCATTGTCTATAGTCAGTTATGGGAAGGCAGTTACCCTTAAATTTCTTAAAGTAGAAATGAATTGAAATAAAGCCACCCTAATATTTCTACTAATTAAACTCCCAACCTCCACCCTTACAAAAAGTTATTAAATAGAACTAGATAGAACTATAAGATATTAAATAGAACTATATACCCTACCATAAAAGTTCTTATATAGTTCTAACTCCCTCTTCAAATTGGCCCGGTTCGACTCACAATCTGCGGGTCACGGTTCGAATCCCCATCACACCAAACAGCAGTGGGGGCGTTATAATGTGACGGTCAATCCCACTATTCGTTGGTAAAAGAGTAGCCCAATAGTTGGCGGTGGGTGGTGATGACTATCTGCCTTCCCTCTAGTTCTACACTGCTAAATTAGGGACGGCTAGCGCAGATAGCCCTCGTGTAGCTCTGCGCGAAATTCATAACAAACAAACAATCCTCTTCAAACGGTTTCGTGACTTCAAAGGCCACTTTTCAGGATATAATTTTACTGAGAATCTATAACAAAAACATTCAAATATCATTTTTTGAACTAAACGTAAATAATCTAAATCAAATACATATATTTCCCAAATGTACAAACATATATTACACATCATGTGTAAATTAAGTATATTAAAAATGTTAAAATATAAATAACATTGGTTATAGTTTATCTAATATATTCACCTTTTTCAATTAAAATCTTATTCTAAATTCGAGGGGTAACCTGTTTTAACCACTTGCACCACTATACAGTAGTGTGTTGTCTGTCTGTCAGTCAGTCAGTAGACACTAAAATGACATCTGATAAGGGACGCTTAACGCTGCAATTTGTACTGTTGTGACGTCAGTAAAATGTGGCATGCCATGTGTCAAGAGAAGAATTATGCACTCTGTAGGCTACAACACATCATGACATATGAACTTCAAAGCAAGAAATAAAAATATTTGTTACTTTTAATTTTGGTTTATTTACTCTTGAAACAGAACACTTTCGGGGACCCTGCGGACGTGTATCTAGATATACTATATTACTAACACTTTCTTTACGGCACAAGCTGCACAATGACATTCACTATGGAGATATCGGGAGGG